>NW_022884546.1:0-25197 GCF_011952205.1 Bombus bifarius
AATCCGTGGTCGACGGGATGATAGATGAACGTACTCACAAAATCTAAGTCGGACGCGTAATATTCACTGGTCGTAAAGAGTTACTCCTTTCATCAATGAGATCGCGAGCGAGAATGCCTTTCCCGTCCCGATGATGCCACAGAGGAAAACTATAATGGGGTGTGTCTAAGGATACGAGATCATCGGATTCGTCGAGAAAAGCCTTCGTTCAGAAAGTAAGGGAAATTGACGTTGCTGCTCATTGGTCAATCTCCATATCGGTGGTTAGAAAAAGATGCTAGCCGCCCTCGAGGGAAAGTTGCTAGTGGAAGACGCCGCTCGTTGAAAAATATGTCTCCCCTATCGTCCCGTAGTTGGGACAAAGACTGTTTGTCTGTTTGAAGGACTTTAGTTAACTAAACCTTAAGATTTATAACGGGCCCTCGAGCTAGCCGAACATGTACTGCGGAGACGCATCGACATCTGGCAATCATCTTACTCGAAGAATAGGGTCTGCGTGTGGCGAGCCACGGGACAGAAACCGTTGGAATGTTTACTGTCGCGTGTCACCACGAATATTTCTTTTAAGGAGAGCTATAGAATTACTCCATACCTTTGTTAGGCAAAGCGTTCATCCCGTGACCGCGGCTACGTTCGGCGACTGACTGTCGCCTCGAGCCCAAGCTCATTATCACGACTCTCGAACAATTACAATCGGGTTGAATAACTACAATTGTTCAATTACAGCTATAGTAGACTCTAGGTTACAATGTTGCGGGATTATCCAAAATTCCAAAGGCTCCGGTGTTCTTTCATCTCCGACATATATAACGTAATACTATATTACTGAAAGTACTCTATTACGTGAAAGCTGCTAGCTTAATACGCGGCGCATCCGCAGTTCGTTTACTTTCTTGACCAGCGACTTCTTCAGAACTCTCTAGTTGCGACTCCTACTGACGAGTAGTTAAGGGCAACTGCTGTGTTGATCCACTTGCCTCCCTTTCTCTTCTTACCTTATCACCACTCTGACTGTTTTAATATCCGTCCGCGATCATGGTAACATTCGCCTTCTGCTCAGTACGTGAAGGAACGGAAAAACGTAATATGATATAATGTAATTCAATTTAACATAATACGTTATAATGTAATGTATTATAACGTAATACTATATGTCATAATCGTAATAGCAGTCGCCTACCCCGTCCAAGAACTCCTCGAACGCTGTCCATTCGCTGTTGGGCAACACATACACGGCCACTGCCAGCATTCCTGTCCATTCGACCGCTGCGTATCCGTTGCCGCGGTCCAGTGGATCCCCGTTGGCGGACGACGCCGGCGCTGATGTCCAGGTGACAGCCATCCGTCTTTATGGCTCGGCCACCACCGCTAGGGCGACCGTGCTCTCCAGGATAGTTTGGAAGAGCAGGTCTTATGCCCGTCTTGACGGTCCCTGATTGGTCTGGAGGATGCGCAAATGTTTTTTAATGGCTTTTCTACCCTTCCAACTTCATTTTTGCCGATTAAAAGTATAAAATCGTACACGAACGTACCATTTCTCCCTTCTTATTAAAATATTATACTATTGGAATATTATTACTACTTAATACTATTAAAATATTGAAACGTTAAAATATAAAATTTCTTTCAAAGTGCAAACTGTTATCGTTTTTTTGTTAAGATCTCTTCCATTGAGAAAGAAATCTATCCAAGCACCTGTAACTTAATATTACAAAAAAAGAAGCGAAAATCTGTCATATCAAGTCTAAGCGTGCAAAAGCCCAACGATGTGTTTCCTTTTTAGCGATAAACTGTTTCAAACGAGTTCTCGCTATTATGGTTGGTACTGTAGAAATCCTCCGTCAAGGCACTCGTTAAATAAGAAAAAAATTTTGAAAGAACGAAAGTCTCCGTAGAGATTGGAGAAATGAAAATTGAATAAAATTTGACTTTCCAACGAAAAATCATTTTTCGAACCTCTCTGCGATACTCGTCTTAGAATGAGAATGGAAACTAGTCAATTTGAGATGAAGATGAAGATTCGTCAGGCTTTCGCCAGATTCGAGAATGATCGTTACTCTTTCTCCGTTTTTCGTTAATTTTTCGATGATCTAGTCGCAGCAACCTGAGGTCCATATCATAGTTATTAATCGTGCCACGTGATTTGCCAGGAATAACATGAAATAAATTTTTATTAAAAAAAAAGACCAGTTACAATAGATCGAATCATTTTATACCTTACTACGAAAATTCACACCCATGAAATCCCCGACAAGTTCACTCCTGTAATGATTAATTACCGAATGATTTTAAAAACAGTACGAGTTTACGGTTGCACGAACTATTTTACGAAAAAGATAATTATCCGACGATGTTAAAAATCTGAGCATAATGGAGATATACGTACAACAAATACTCATGTGAAAAACCAACGGGACTAATAATAAAATCAATGAATTAGAAAAATAGAGCTGTAGGCAAATATCTTATAATATACAGTGGCATAATCTGCAATTTATTATAAAATAATTGATCCGAGTAGAATCTATTATAAAAGAAGATTGCTGAATATGACAGACATTGTCGAATACTAATTGAATAAAATCATTTAGTTAATCTTCATAGAATTTAATATTTCTTCAAGGAATCAATAAGTCTCTCGCTAATAGCCTAATAGATCCTTTGATAGATCTAACGAAGAAGTATCTAACCGGGATTATAGTCAATTAGTTTATATTATTCGCTACATAATTAATAATTGTATCACGTACTGCGATGCAGGCGGTATTGAAGAAAAAAAGCCATTTTATGTTACAACTATAGCGAGTAAATTTACTCGTTTAACTTGAGAGGAATTAAAAAAGAACCTGACTTTTAAGTAGGCATTAAGTAAGAGTTTTAAATATCGCAAACTGTGATGTAGGTGTTATTCAAGAAAAAAGAACATTTTATTCATTTATTCATTTATTAAAAGAACATTTATTTTAATTAGCACGAGTAAATGAACGAATGTCGATAATATAATATAACGCTTAATATGAATGTTATCTGTCTGATTATTTAATACCTTAACTAAGTTCACAGTAACGTTATCGACTGCCGTTAGGCTTTTTTTCTCCTTTTTGTTCAAACTAATTGATAATCGAAAACTAGTATTAAAGAAGTGTGAATTTAGTCTTAGCTTGTAGAAACTATTAAAATGATAAAAATGGATATCGTATTAAATCGTTAAAGATGCCAATTTACGATAAAAATTAAGAAATCGTTCAATTTGATTTTGTTATAATGGAAAAACCGTCTCCTGCTAAGTCAAAAAATCGTTACCGTTTGATCGTTTGATTAACAAACCGGCAACTTGTCAAGGTATATAAGGAACACGGAAGTCACGCGCGAGCTCTTTTGTGCCTGAAATTCCGGAGAGTGAACATCGTAGAAGAATTTAAATACAAGGTAAATAAAAAAAAAATCAAATAACAACACTGCAACTAACAATTTACAACGTCTAAACCATTAATTTACAACACTTAAGCTATTAATTTATAACATTTAAGCCATTAATTTATAACATTTAAGGAATTAATTTATAACGTCTAAACTATTAATTTATAACATTTATGCTATTAATTTATAACATTTAAGCTATTAATTTACAACATCCAAGCCATTAATTTACAACATTTGAATAGTTATTTTATACATTTAAGCTATTAATTTATAGCATTTAAGGAATTCATTTACAACATCTAAGCCACGAATTTACAATATTTGAACTATTAATTCATAACATTTAAGCCATTAATGTGTAACATTTGAGCCATTAATCTAAAACAATTACTCCACTAATTCTTAACAGTTATACCAATAATTTATAACCACATTCTCCCATTAATTCAAAGCAATTATACTCTTAATTTATAACAGTTGTATCGTTAATCGGTTGTAACTCTACATTCATTGATTTAAATCCATACCATCAAAACGTAGTGAGTGAATTAATGATTTATTTTGTTTTATTTTATTAACGCAATCTATCAAGACTTTGAAGTGCTATTTCATTTCTATATAGCATTATTTTTTAATTTTAAATACAGTATTAATTCCTCATTTCATTGTTTCGTATAAAAGCAGTGGTAACACAGAGTGTAATCTTAAGATGTAATTTTCCATGTCTGCTCAAAACTAAGGAAACAACACCATATTCATGGAATCAAGGAAGCGAGTGCAATTTAACCGAAGGCAACAACATCTTATCTGTAGCTGGACATGAGTCAGAGGACATTTCAAATCATGTTGCTGTTTTGCCTCGGAGTATCAAGACCGTTAGATTACAAGTAATGTAAGAACAAATAAACTCCGGGCAAAACAATATCGCCGCCACAATGTCGCTTTATTATAAAATAATTTTACATCTCTGCTTCCAATGTTTAAAAACTGTTTATGTAAATGGGACCCGAGCGTAGTTACCTCCTCGTGGTGGGTCCCGGTAATTGGTATCGTTTCCCAAATAATAATACACCAAGTACTATTTTGAATATTAATATTATTATTTGAGAAACGATATCAAGCTAAAAACTACTTGAACATAGTCTGGTCTAGATCATCCAAAATAGTTTTGGTGATCTAGACCGGACTAAGACCCCCCCGCGGGGGCCGCGGGGGCGCCGTGGGACATCGTGGGACATCACGGGACACCGTGATAGCCTTAATTAATCATAAGATAGATGCCTATGTTATGTGCATTGTAAGCTCATTCTGTACAAAGATACTTATCTATCTTGGAACGAAAAATAAAAATCTCGTCTCTCGTGATCCCCTCGCTTACCACATTGGAAAAATTGTATCCGCGATTTATCGGTTCACGGTCGCTTAGCTCTTTCAAATCGTAGCGTGACGTACGCGCTCGCGCGTATTCCGCGTACGTGCGGGTCAAAGTGCACTGGACAACTCTTTGGATTCGTAAGTCGCCCCAAGGAAACCTCTGTCTTGGTGACTGCTCGACGACTGCTCGACGTTCGCATCGGATCGCGGGAGTTGTCGTCGCGCCGGTGATGTTAGCGAATCTTTTGGGGATTCAGTCGTGGATCTGCAGTCCTGTCCGATTGGTACTTTGGTACTCGGTCAGGGACCTGCAATTTCACGTCCTCCGTAATTCTGTTCGGGCCCGCGGGAGTGAACCCCACTGTTCAGTTAAGGTCAATGCCTTCGTAATCCTGTTCAGCGGTCCCTCCCCGTGAGTGGACCCCACTGTTCAGTTGAGGCCTCTTGCCTTCGTAATCCTGTTCAGCGGTCCATCCCCGGGTTCCACATGTTCAGTTGGAGTGTGTTAAGTTGCTGGCCTATGTGCTGGATTCACGGCTGAATTACCCGTGGATCACTAGCATCATCGGTCGGCGCCATCGACCGCGACTCGTGTAAGTTTCGAACGGCGAAACAGGAATCGAGTTACGGTCAATTCTTGGGCTTTCCGCTGAACCTCGGGGTTATCTCGTGTACGGGGGTACGTCGCGTAGGTTTGTTAGTTCTTTCGAGAGATCGCGATCTCGTTCGTTTCGGGCGCGCCGCGATTTTTTCCTTTATCATCTGATTAATCGGGCATTTTCTTGTTTTCCCATTTTTAAGGGAAACTTATTGAGATCACGTTAGAGTTTATAACTTTTCAGTATCTTCAATATCTTACAGTGTCCCAAAAATAGAACGTTAACTGGTTTAGTACAGCGACTCGTATGTCCCTTCTGCGAGACACGAAATGGTATATGCAGTGTCAGTAGCTACATTTTCTTCTTTTCATTCCAAGTTAGATAAATGTGTGTTTGATACCGAATGATGCCAGTAGGGATGCGAATTATTGTACGATATTTGTACTGATCGATGTAATCGTTGTGTGGGAGAAGGATGTTGCGTTACGTAGGCATTGTTCTACGTTTGTAAAGATTCATGTAAGCACTGCGTTGGAGATATGTGTTTCGCAGTTAGGCTACGAAACAACCATTTCCATACGCAGGCCCATGGTTAAGTAGAGTCAAAACTCGACATTCTGCCAACAGGTTGTATGTCGAGATCGATGTGTAGTGTTACATAACCCATGGGCGGGTCTCGTGCGTAGTCACCTCCTCGTGGTGAGACCTGGTAATTGGCATCCTTTTCCAATAATTAATCAGTTGATTAATCTTTGGAAAACGATGCCAAGCTAAGAACTACGCACCAGTCCAGTTTGGATCTCCAAATGCCGCCAAAAGAATTTTGGATGATCTAGACTGGACTGCACCGTGGGACACCGTGGGATACGGTCGGTCCAGTTTGGGTCTCCAAAAGCCTCCAACAGAATTTTGGATGATCTAGACTGGACTGCAACGTGGGACATCGGTGGACACCGTTGGACGTCGTTGGACGTCGTTCGACATCGTTGGTCACCGTTGGACATCGTTGGACATCGTTGGACACCGTTGGACGTCGTTGGACAACGTTGGACAACGTTGGACGTCGTTGGACAACGTTGGACAACGTTGGACGTCGTTGGACAACGTTGGACAACGTTGGACACCGTTGGACACCGTTGGACACCGTTGGACAACGTTGGACAACGTTGGACACCGTTGGACACCGTTGGACACCGTTGGACAACGTTGGACAACGTTGGACAACGTTGAACACCGTTGGACAACGTTGGTCATCGTGGGACGCCGTGGGACATCGTCGGACACCGTGGGACATCGTGGGACACCGTGGGACTTCGTGGGACACCGTGGGACATCGTGGACACCGTGGTATGCGTACGTTTTAGTCTTAATTAATCGTAAGGTAGATACCTATGTTAAGTGCGTTGTGAGCTCATTCCGTACAACGACATTTATCCACCTTAGAACGAAAAAAAGAAATATCTCGTCTCCCTTCACTCGCTTACCACACAGTACTTATTGTACTCGCGATTTATCGGTTCGCGATCACTCAGTTCTTTCAAACCGTAGCGTGACGTACTCGCTCGCGCGTATTCCGCGTACGTGCGGGTCAACGTGCACTGGACAACTCTTTGGATTCGTAAGTCGCCCCAAGGAAACCTCTGTCTTGGTGACTGCTCGACGACTGCTCGACGTTCGCATCGGATCGCGGGAGTTGTCGTCGCGCCGGTGATGCTAGCGAATCTTTTGGGGATTCAGTCGTGGATCTGCAGTCCTGTCCGATTGGTACTTTGGTACTCGGTCAGGGACCTGCAATTTCACGTCCTCCGTAATTCTGTTCGGGCCCGCGGGAGTGGACCCCACTGTTCAGTTGAGGTCAATGCCTTCGTAATCCTGTTCAGCGGTCCCTCCCCGTGAGTGGACCCCCCTGTTCAGTTGAGGCCTCTTGCCTTCGTAATCCTGTTCAGCGGTCCATCCCCGGGTTCCACATGTTCAGTTGGAGTGTGTTAAGTTGCTGGCCTATGTGCTGGATTCACGGCTGAATTACCCGTGGATCACTAGCATCATCGGTCGGCGCCATCGACCGCGACTCGTGTAAGTTTCGAACGGCGAAACAGGAATCGAGTTACGGTCAATTCTTGGGCTTTCCGCGGAACCTCGGGGTTATCTCGTGTACGGGGGTACGTCGTGTAGGTTTGTTAGTTCTTTCGAGAGATCGCGATCTCGTTCGTTTCGGGCGCGCCGCGATTTTTTCCTTTATCATCTGATTAATCGGGCATTTTCTTGTTTTCCCATTTTTAAGGGAAACTTATTGAGATCACGTCAGAGTTTATAACTTTTCAGTATCTTCAATATCTTACAGTGTCCCAAAAATAGAACGTTAACTAGTTTAGTACAGCGACTCGTATGTCCCTTCTGCGAGACACGAAATGGTATATGCAGTGTCAGTAGCTACATTTTCTTCTTTTCATTCCAAGTTAGATAAATGTGCGTTTGATACCGAATGATGCCAGTAGGGATGCGAATTATTGTACGATATTTGTACTGATCGATGTAATCGTTGTGTGGGAGAAGGATGTTGCGTTACGTAGGCATTGTTCTACGTTTGTAAAGATTCATGTAAGCACTGCGTTGGAGATATGTGTTTCGCAGTTAGGCTACGAAACAACCATTTCCATACGCAGGCCCATGGTTAAGTAGAGTCAAAACTCGACATTCTGCCAACAGGTTGTATGTCGAGATCGATGTGTAGTGTTACATAACCCATGGGCGGGTCTCGTGCGTAGTCACCTCCTTGTGGTGAGACCTGGTAATTGGCATCCTTTTCCAATAATTAATCAGTTGATTAATCTTTGGAAAACGATGCCAAGCTAAGAACTACGCACCAGTCCAGTTTGGATCTCCAAATGCCGCCAAAAGAATTTTGGATGATCTAGACTGGACTGCACCGTGGGACACCGTGGGATACGGTCGGTCCAGTTTGGGTCTCCAAAAGCCTCCAACAGAATTTTGGATGATCTAGACTGGACTGCAACGTGGGACATCGTTGGACACCGTTGGACGTCGTTGGACATCGTTGGACGTCGTTGGACGTCGTTGGACATCGTTGGACAACGTTGGACACCGTTGGACGTCGTTGGACAACGTTGGACAACGTTGGACGTCGTTGGACAACGTTGGACAACGTTGGACGTCGTTGGACAACGTTGGACAACGTTGGACACCGTTGGACACCGTTGGACACCGTTGGACACCGTTGGACAACGTTGGACATCGTGGGACGCCGTGGGACATCGTCGGACACCGCGGGACATCGTGGGACACCGTGGGACATCGTGGGACGCCGTGGGACATCGTGGGACACCGCGGGACATCGTGGGACACCGTGGGACATCGTGGGACACCGTGGGACATCGTGGGGCACCGTGGAATGCGTACGTTTTAGTCTTAATTAATCGTAAGGTAGATACCTATGTTAAGTGCGTTGTGAGCTCATTCCGTACAACGACATTTATCCACCTTAGAACGAAAAAAAGAAAAATCTCGTCTCCCTTCACTCGCTTACCACACAGTACTTATTGTACTCGCGATTTATCGGTTCGCGATCACTCAGTTCTTTCAAACCGTAGCGTGACGTACTCGCTCGCGCGTATTCCGCGTACGTGCGGGTCAACGTGCACTGGACAACTCTTTGGATTCGTAAGTCGCCCCAAGGAAACCTCTGTCTTGGTGACTGCTCGACGACTGCTCGACGTTCGCATCGGATCGCGGGAGTTGTCGTCGCGCCGGTGATGCTAGCGAATCTTTTGGGGATTCAGTCGTGGATCTGCAGTCCTGTCCGATTGGTACTTTGGTACTCGGTCAGGGACCTGCAATTTCACGTCCTCCGTAATTCTGTTCGGGCCCGCGGGAGTGGACCCCACTGTTCAGTTGAGGTCAATGCCTTCGTAATCCTGTTCAGCGGTCCCTCCCCGTGAGTGGACCCACTGTTCAGTTGAGGCCTCTTGCCTTCGTAATCCTGTTCAGCGGTCCATCCCCGGGTTCCACATGTTCAGTTGGAGTGTGTTAAGTTGCTGGCCTATGTGCTGGATTCACGGCTGAATTACCCGTGGATCACTAGCATCATCGGTCGGCGCCATCGAGCGCGACTCGTGTAAGTTTCGAACGGCGAAACAGGAATCGAGTTACGGTCAATTATTGGGCTTTCCGCGGAACCTCGGGGTTATCTCGTGTACGGGGGTACGTCGTGTAGGTTTGTTAGTTCTTTCGAGAGATCGCGATCTCGTTCGTTTCGGGCGCGCCGCGATTTTTTCCTTTATCATCTGATTAATCGGGCATTTTCTTGTTTTCCCATTTTTAAGGGAAACTTATTGAGATCAGATTGATTTCCTTCTCTATGACTTCGTTGATCGTAAGGTGATCCAAGTCTACGGGATTTCGCGAGACAAAATTTACGTGGGCCATTCGTTTACCTTCCCGGTACAGAATGTCAAAAGTAAAAGTTTGTAAGTAAGCCCACCACCTGTAAACCCTGTCATTTAAATTTACCTTACTACTGGATGCCTTCAAAGGATTACAATCGGAGACGACAAGAAATTCTCGTCCGTGGAGATAATGACGGAAATGCTTGACGGCGTTCACAACTGCTAACGTTTCTATTTCGTAAGAATGATACCTAGATTCCGCAGGGCTACTTCTTATACCGTAATATTCTATTACTCTATTTTTACCTTCAATCTTGTGCATTAAAATAACCTCATATCCATCCGAACTAGCGTCGATACGAAGTTCTATCGGGTAGTTCGGGTCAAATACCATTAACACCGGCGCGTCGGTCAGGGCGGAAATTACCTTTTGCCTTATTTTTCCATGCCTATCTGTCCAAGTCATGTTTTTATTATCGGAAGTAAGCGCATACAAGGGTTTCATTACCCGTGAAAATTTAGGGACGAATTTTCGGAAATAAAGGGCTAAACCTATGAACTGCTTGAGCTGTGTGACGGTCGTTGACGCAGGTAAAGAACTCAAGGCGTGCATTTTACCCGGATTGGGATGAACTTCTCCGTCGTAAATTACATATTCCATATAGAGTACCGATGCCTTTAGAAAAGAACATTTTGAAAAGTTAAAGGAGAATCTGGCTTTTACAAGGGTATCTAGTATGGTGTGCAATACTTTTAGAGCTTGATCTGTCGAGTCGGCAATAATTAGGACATCATCCAAATAGACGACAACGTACGAATGGCACGTTGGCTGTTATACGTGTTTTCAAAGGAATCTCAAGAACGATCTCTCGTTTCGTTTGTTCGCAACATCGAAATCAGCAGCCGCTGCTGAATACAATGAAGGAAAGTGTAGTACAGATCACTCCGACCAAATGACCAAATGACCGACCGTAACGGATGAATCTCTGAATTTTCGAAAAGAAAGATTAATCGACTTTTATCACTACCACGTACCTCATTGTCAACTTCATTGACATCGATCTCGTTTTCAGTGGTTTTATTACGGGCATGAATTATTTTTGTTTTACACATAGCGAGGCTAGTTTGTGTAATATTACGTCAAGATCTTGGCTTAAAATTTGACGAGCAATCGCGATATCGTATTTTTAAATAACTATCAGCCAGGACATGAAAAATTTATCTCTAACCACTAACACCTGCAACGGGCAAGATTTGAGCGAAACGTTTAGTACCAATATCTCTTATTCCTCGCATTACTACTATATCAATCGTTCTTTTGCCAGAAATTCTCAAGACTACGGATTCTTTAATTAGCGAACACTCGGCTCCGAAATCGGGGTAAAATGGAAACGACTCACCCGGATGGCTTGATGTACCAGTTAGCGCCTCCACTACGTAGAAGTCAATTCGACACTCGGCATTGAAATTATATTCAGGGACTGCTTTGTAAAGGATCTTTCTCCATAATCAGATTGGTAGCTGCGCACCAGGCAGCGGAGTCGAAAAATTGTTAGGTTCCACACTCGATTTTTGCACTAGCGACGGAATTGACTCGCGCACGATGGTCGTAAGCTCTTGCACTGTTATAACCGGCACTGATCCCACTTCTGATGTCGGGTTTACATTAGAATTAGGGTTAGGGGCGTGAAACAAATCTTCCTTTGGGTTACACGTTGTCGTTATGCAGTAGAGAAGACATTGACTAGTGCAAATACGATTATTATAGAACCGGACAAGTAACCGTGGTAGTTAGGTACTCGAGAAACTAATGACAATGATCCTAGGTTCAATAACGAATCCGCGGTCGACGGGATGATAGATGAACGTACTCACAAAATCTAAGTCGGACGCGTAATATTCACTGGTCGTAAAGAGTTACTCCTTTCATCAATGAGATCGCGAGCGAGAATGCCTTTCCCGTCCCGATGATGCCACAGAGGAAAACTATAATGGGGTGTGTCTAAGGATACGAGATCATCGGATTCGTCGAGAAAAGCCTTCGTTCAGAAAGTAAGGGAAATTGACGTTGCTGCTAATTGGTCAATCTCCATATCGGTGGTTAGAAAAAGATGCTAGCCGCCTTCGAGGGAAAGTTGCTAGTGGGAGACGCCGCTCGTTGAAAAATATGTCTCCCCTATCGTCCCGTAGTTGGGACAAAGACTGTTTGTCTGTTTGAAGGACTTTAGTTAACTAAACCTTAAGATTTATAACGGGCCCTCGGGCTAGCCGAACATGTACTGCGGAGACGCATCGACATCTGGCAATCATCTTACTCGAAGAATAGGGTCTGCGTGTGGCGAGCCACGGGACAGAAAACGTTGGAATGTTTACTGTCGCGTGTCGCCACGAATATTTCTTTTAAGGAGAGCTATAGAATTACTCCATACCTTTGTTAGGCAAAGCGTTCATCCCGTGACCGCGGCTACGTTCGGCGACTGACTGTCGCCTCGAGCCCAAGCTCATTATCACGACTCTCGAACAATTACAATCGGGTTGAATAACTACAATTGTTCAATTACAGCTATAGTAGACTCTAGGTTACAATGTTGCGGGATTATCCAAAATTCCAAAGGCTCCGGTGTTCTTTCATCTCCGACATATATAACGTAATACTATATTACTGAAAGTACTCTATTACGTGAAAGCTGCTAGCTTAATACGCGGCGCATCCGCAGTTCGTTTACTTTCTTGACCAGCGACTTCTTCAGAACTCTCTAGTTGCGACTCCTACTGACGAGTAGTTAAGGGCAACTGCTGTGTTGATCCACTTGCCTCCCTTTCTCTTCTTACCTTATCACCACTCTGACTGTTTTAATATCCGTCCGCGATCATGGTAACATTCGCCTTCTGCTCAGTACGTGAAGGAACGGAAAAACGTAATATGATATAATGTAATTCAATTTAACATAATACGTTATAATGTAATGTATTATAACGTAATACTATATGTCATAATCGTAATAGCAGTCGCCTACCCCGTCCAAGAACTCCTCGAACGCTGTCCATTCGCTGTTGGGCAACACATACACGGCCACTGCCAGCATTCCTGTCCATTCGACCGCTGCGTATCCGTTGCCGCGGTCCAGTGGATCCCCGTTGGCGGACGACGCCGGCGCTGATGTCCAGGTGACAGCCATCCGTCTTTATGGCTCGGCCACCACCGCTAGGGCGACCGTGCTCTCCAGGATAGTTTGGAAGAGCAGGTCTTATGCCCGTCTTGACGGTCCCTGATTGGTCTGGAGGATGCGCAAATGTTTTTTAATGGCTTTTCTACCCTTCCAACTTCATTTTTGCCGATTAAAAGTATAAAATCGTACACGAACGTACCATTTCTCCCTTCTTATTAAAATATTATACTATTGGAATATTATTACTACTTAATACTATTAAAATATTGAAACGTTAAAATATAAAATTTCTTTCAAAGTGCAAACTGTTATCGTTTTTTTGTTAAGATCTCTTCCATTGAGAAAGAAATCTATCCAAGCACCTGTAACTTAATATTACAAAAAAAGAAGCGAAAATCTGTCATATCAAGTCTAAGCGTGCAAAAGCCCAACGATGTGTTTCCTTTTTAGCGATAAACTGTTTCAAACGAGTTCTCGCTATTATGGTTGGTACTGTAGAAATCCTCCGTCAAGGCACTCGTTAAATAAGAAAAAAATTTTGAAAGAACGAAAGTCTCCGTAGAGATTGAAGAAATGAAAATTGAATAAAATTTGACTTTCCAACGAAAAATCATTTTTCGAACCTCTCTGCGATACTCGTCTTAGAATGAGAATGGAAACTAGTCAATTTGAGATGAAGATGAAGATTCGTCAGGCTTTCGCCAGATTCGAGAATGATCGTTACTCTTTCTCCGTTTTTCGTTAATTTTTCGATGATCTAGTCGCAGCAACCTGAGGTCCATATCATAGTTATTAATCGTGCCACGTGATTTGCCAGGAATAACATGAAATAAATTTTTATTAAAAAAAAAGACCAGTTACAATAGATCGAATCATTTTATACCTTACTACGAAAATTCACACCCATGAAATCCCCGACAAGTTCACTCCTGTAATGATTAATTACCGAATGATTTTAAAAACAGTACGAGTTTACGGTTGCACGAACTATTTTACGAAAAAGATAATTATCCGACGATGTTAAAAATCTGAGCATAATGGAGATATACGTACAACAAATACTCATGTGAAAAACCAACGGGACTAATAATAAAATCAATGAATTAGAAAAATAGAGCTGTAGGCAAATATCTTATAATATACAGTGGCATAATCTGCAATTTATTATAAAATAATTGATCCGAGTAGAATCTATTATAAAAGAAGATTGCTGAATATGACAGACATTGTCGAATACTAATTGAATAAAATCATTTAGTTAATCTTCATAGAATTTAATATTTCTTCAAGGAATCAATAAGTCTCTCGCTAATAGCCTAATAGATCCTTTGATAGATCTAACGAAGAAGTATCTAACCGGGATTATAGTCAATTAGTTTATATTATTCGCTACATAATTAATAATTGTATCACGTACTGCGATGCAGGCGGTATTGAAGAAAAAAAGCCATTTTATGTTACAACTATAGCGAGTAAATTTACTCGTTTAACTTGAGAGGAATTAAAAAAGAACCTGACTTTTAAGTAGGCATTAAGTAAGAGTTTTAAATATCGCAAACTGTGATGTAGGTGTTATTCAAGAAAAAAGAACATTTTATTCATTTATTCATTTATTAAAAGAACATTTATTTTAATTAGCACGAGTAAATGAACGAATGTCGATAATATAATATAACGCTTAATATGAATGTTATCTGTCTGATTATTTAATACCTTAACTAAGTTCACAGTAACGTTATCGACTGCCGTTAGGCTTTTTTTCTCCTTTTTGTTCAAACTAATTGATAATCGAAAACTAGTATTAAAGAAGTGTGAATTTAGTCTTAGCTTGTAGAAACTATTAAAATGATAAAAATGGATATCGTATTAAATCGTTAAAGATGCCAATTTACGATAAAAATTAAGAAATCGTTCAATTTGATTTTGTTATAATGGAAAAACCGTCTCCTGCTAAGTCAAAAAATCGTTACCGTTTGATCGTTTGATTAACAAACCGGCAACTTGTCAAGGTATATAAGGAACACGGAAGTCACGCGCGAGCTCTTTTGTGCCTGAAATTCCGGAGAGTGAACATCGTAGAAGAATTTAAATACAAGGTAAATAAAAAAAAATCAAATAACAACACTGCAACTAACAATTTACAACGTCTAAACCATTAATTTACAACACTTAAGCTATTAATTTATAACATTTAAGCCATTAATTTATAACATTTAAGGAATTAATTTATAACGTCTAAACTATTAATTTATAACATTTATGCTATTAATTTATAACATTTAAGCTATTAATTTACAACATCCAAGCCATTAATTTACAACATTTGAATAGTTATTTTATACATTTAAGCTATTAATTTATAGCATTTAAGGAATTCATTTACAACATCTAAGCCACGAATTTACAATATTTGAACTATTAATTCATAACATTTAAGCCATTAATGTGTAACATTTGAGCCATTAATCTAAAACAATTACTCCACTAATTCTTAACAGTTATACCAATAATTTATAACCACATTCTCCCATTAATTCAAAGCAATTATACTCTTAATTTATAACAGTTGTATCGTTAATCGGTTGTAACTCTACATTCATTGATTTAAATCCATACCATCAAAACGTAGTGAGTGAATTAATGATTTATTTTGTTTTATTTTATTAACGCAATCTATCAAGACTTTGAAGTGCTATTTCATTTCTATATAGCATTATTTTTTAATTTTAAATACAGTATTAATTCCTCATTTCATTGTTTCGTATAAAAGCAGTGGTAACACAGAGTGTAATCTTAAGATGTAATTTTCCATGTCTGCTCAAAACTAAGGAAACAACACCATATTCATGGAATCAAGGAAGCGAGTGCAATTTAACCGAAGGCAACAACATCTTATCTGTAGCTGGACATGAGTCAGAGGACATTTCAAATCATGTTGCTGTTTTGCCTCGGAGTATCAAGACCGTTAGATTACAAGTAATGTAAGAACAAATAAACTCCGGGCAAAACAATATCGCCGCCACAATGTCGCTTTATTATAAAATAATTTTACATCTCTGCTTCCAATGTTTAAAAACTGTTTATGTAAATGGGACCCGAGCGTAGTTACCTCCTCGTGGTGGGTCCCGGTAATTGGTATCGTTTCCCAAATAATAATACACCAAGTACTATTTTGAATATTAATATTATTATTTGAGAAACGATATCAAGCTAAAAACTACTTGAACATAGTCTGGTCTAGATCATCCAAAATAGTTTTGGTGATCTAGACCGGACTAAGACCCCCCCGCGGGGGCCGCGGGGGCGCCGTGGGACATCGTGGGACATCACGGGACACCGTGATAGCCTTAATTAATCATAAGATAGATGCCTATGTTATGTGCATTGTAAGCTCATTCTGTACAAAGATACTTATCTATCTTGGAACGAAAAATAAAAATCTCGTCTCTCGTGATCCCCTCGCTTACCACATTGGAAAAATTGTATCCGCGATTTATCGGTTCACGGTCGCTCAGCTCTTTCAAATCGTAGCGTGACGTACGCGCTCGCGCGTATTCCGCGTACGTGCGGGTCAACGTGCACTGGACAACTCTTTGGATTCGTAAGTCGCCCCAAGGAAACCTCTGTCTTGGTGACTGCTCGACGACTGCTCGACGTTCGCATCGGATCGCGGGAGTTGTCGTCGCGCCGGTGATGCTAGCGAATCTTTTGGGGATTCAGTCGTGGATCTGCAGTCCTGTCCGATTGGTACTTTGGTACTCGGTCAGGGACCTGCAATTTCACGTCCTCCGTAATTCTGTTCGGGCCCGCGGGAGTGGACCCCACTGTTCAGTTGAGGTCAATGCCTTCGTAATCCTGTTCAGCGGTCCCTCCCCGTGAGTGGACCCCACTGTTCAGTTGAGGCCTCTTGCCTTCGTAATCCTGTTCAGCGGTCCATCCCCGGGTTCCACATGTTCAGTTGGAGTGTGTTAAGTTGCTGGCCTATGTGCTGGATTCACGGCTGAATTACCCGTGGATCACTAGCATCATCGGTCGGCGCCATCGACCGCGACTCGTGTAAGTTTCGAACGGCGAAACAGGAATCGAGTTACGGTCAATTCTTGGGCTTTCCGCGGAACCTCGGGGTTATCTCGTGTACGGGGGTACGTCGTGTAGGTTTGTTAGTTCTTTCGAGAGATCGCGATCTCGTTCGTTTCTGGCGCGCCGCGATTTTTTCCTTTATCATCTGATTAATCGGGCATTTTCTTGTTTTCCCATTTTTAAGGGAAACTTATTGAGATCACGTTAGAGTTTATAACTTTTCAGTATCTTCAATATCTTACAGTGTCCCAAAAATAGAACGTTAACTAGTTTAGTACAGCGACTCGTATGTCCCTTCTGCGAGACACGAAATGGTATATACAGTGTCAGTAGCTACATTTCCTTCTTTTCATTCCAAGTTAGATAAATGTGTGTTTGATACCGAATGATGCCAGTAGGGATGCGAATTATTGTACGATATTTGTACTGATCGATGTAATCGTTGTGTGGGAGAAGGATGTTGCGTTACGTAGGCATTGTTCTACGTTTGTAAAGATTCATGTAAGCACTGCGTTGGAGATATGTGTTTCGCAGTTAGGCTACGAAACAACCATTTCCATACGCAGGCCCATGGTTAAGTAGAGTCAAAACTCGACATTCTGCCAACAGGTTGTATGTCGAGATCGATGTGTAGTGTTACATAACCCATGGGCGGGTCTCGTGCGTAGTCACCTCCTCGTGGTGAGACCTGGTAATTGGCATCCTTTTCCAATAATTAATCAGTTGATTAATCTTTGGAAAACGATGCCAAGCTAAGAACTACGCACCAGTCCAGTTTGGATCTCCAAATGCCGCCAAAAGAATTTTGGATGATCTAGACTGGACTGCACCGTGGGACACCGTGGGATACGGTCGGTCCAGTTTGGGTCTCCAAAAGCCTCCAACAGAATTTTGGATGATCTAGACTGGACTGCAACGTGGGACATCGGTGGACACCGTTGGACGTCGTTGGACGCCGTTCGACATCGTTGGTCACCGTTGGACATCGTTGGACATCGTTGGACACCGTTGGACGTCGTTGGACAACGTTGGACAACGTTGGACGTCGTTGGACAACGTTGGACAACGTTGGACGTCGTTGGACAACGTTGGACAACGTTGGACGTCGTTGGACAACGTTGGACAACGTTGGACACCGTTGGACACCGTTGGACACCGTTGGACAACGTTGGACACCGTTGGACAACGTTGGACACCGTTGGACAACGTTGGACACCGTTGGACACCGTTGGACACCGTTGGACACCGTTGGACACCGTTGGACACCGTTGGACACCGTTGGACATCGTGGGACGCCGTGGGACATCGTGGGACACCGCGGGACATCGTGGGACACCGTGGGACATCGTGGGACACAGTGGGACATCGTGGGACACCGTGGAATGCGTACGTTTTAGTCTTAATTAATCGTAAGGTAGATACCTATGTTAAGTGCGTTGTGAGCTCATTCCGTACAACGACATTTATCCACCTTAGAACGAAAAAAAGAAATATCTCGTCTCCCTTCACTCGCTTACCACACAGTACTTATTGTACTCGCGATTTATCGGTTCGCGATCACTCAGTTCTTTCAAACCGTAGCGTGACGTACTCGCTCGCGCGTATTCCGCGTACGTGCGGGTCAACGTGCACTGGACAAGTCTTTGGATTCGTAAGTCGCCCCAAGGAAACCTCTGTCTTGGTGACTGCTCGACGACTGCTCGACGTTCGCATCGGATCGCGGGAGTTGTCGTCGCGCCGGTGATGCTAGCGAATCTTTTGGGGATTCAGTCGTGGATCTGCAGTCCTGTCCGATTGGTACTTTGGTACTCGGTCAGGGACCTGCAATTTCACGTCCTCCGTAATTCTGTTCGGGCCCGCGG
Organism: Bombus bifarius; assembly: GCF_011952205.1. Classification (NCBI taxonomy): domain Eukaryota; kingdom Metazoa; phylum Arthropoda; class Insecta; order Hymenoptera; family Apidae; genus Bombus; species Bombus bifarius. Next base: position 18,912 of record NW_022884546.1, read on the forward strand.
GAGTGGACCCCACTGTTCAGTTGAGGTCAATGCCTTCGTAATCCTGTTCAGCGGTCCCTCCCCGTGAGTGGACCCCACTGTTCAGTTGAGGCCTCTTGCCTTCGTAATCCTGTTCAGCGGTCCATCCCCGGGTTCCACATGTTCAGTTGGAGTGTGTTAAGTTGCTGGCCTATGTGCTGGATTCACGGCTGAATTACCCGTGGATCACTAGCATCATCGGTCGGCGCCATCGACCGCGACTCGTGTAAGTTTCGAACGGCGAAACAGGAATCGAGTTACGGTCAATTCTTGGGCTTTCCGCGGAACCTCGGGGTTATCTCGTGTACGGGGGTACGTCGTGTAGGTTTGTTAGTTCTTTCGAGAGATCGCGATCTCGTTCGTTTCGGGCGCGCCGCGATTTTTTCCTTTATCATCTGATTAATCGGGCATTTTCTTGTTTTCCCATTTTTAAGGGAAACTTATTGAGATCACGTTAGAGTTTATAACTTTTCAGTATCTTCAATATCTTACAGTGTCCCAAAAATAGAACGTTAACTAGTTTAGTACAGCGACTCGTATGTCCCTTCTGCGAGACACGAAATGGTATATGCAGTGTCAGTAGCTACATTTTCTTCTTTTCATTCCAAGTTAGATAAATGTGTGTTTGATACCGAATGATGCCAGTAGGGATGCGAATTATTGTACGATATTTGTACTGATCGATGTAATCGTTGTGTGGGAGAAGGATGTTGCGTTACGTAGGCATTGTTCTACGTTTGTAAAGATTCATGTAAGCACTGCGTTGGAGATATGTGTTTCGCAGTTAGGCTACGAAACAACCATTTCCATACGCAGGCCCATGGTTAAGTAGAGTCAAAACTCGACATTCTGCCAACAGGTTGTATGTCGAGATCGATGTGTAGTGTTACATAACCCATGGGCGGGTCTCGTGCGTAGTCACCTCCTCGTGGTGAGACCTGGTAATTGGCATCCTTTTCCAATAATTAATCAGTTGATTAATCTTTGGAAAACGATGCCAAGCTAAGAACTACGCACCAGTCCAGTTTGGATCTCCAAATGCCGCCAAAAGAATTTTGGATGATCTAGACTGGACTGCACCGTGGGACACCGTGGGATACGGTCGGTCCAGTTTGGGTCTCCAAAAGCCTCCAACAGAATTTTGGATGATCTAGACTGGACTGCAACGTGGGACATCGGTTGGACACCGTTGGACGTCGTTGGACGCGTTGGACACCGTTGGACGTCGTTGGACATCGTTGGACATCGTTGGACATCGTTGGACATCGTTGGACGTCGTTGGACGTCGTTGGACGTCGTTGGACCGTTGGACGTCGTTGGACATCGTTGGACACCGTTGGACGTCGTTGGACGTCGTTGGACGTTGGACGTCGTTGGACAACGTTGGACAACGTTGGACAACGTTGGACAACGTTGGACAACGTTGGACACCGTTGGACGCCGTTGGACAGCGTTGGACACCGTTGGACAACGTTGGACAACGTTGGACAACGTTGGACAACGTTGGACAACGTTGGACACCGTTGGACATCGTGGGACGCCGTGGGACATCGTGGGACACCGTGGGACACCGTTGGACATCGTGGGATGCGTACGTTTTAGTCTTAATTAATCGTAAGGTAGATACCTATGTTAAGTGCATTGTGAGCTCATTCTGTACAACGACATTTATCCACCTTAGAACGAAAAAAAGAAAAATCTCGTCTCCCTTCACTCGCTTACCACACAGTACTTATTGTACTCGCGATTTATCGGTTCGCGATCACTCAGTTCTTTCAAACCGTAGCGTGACGTACTCGCTCGCGCGTATTCCGCGTACGTGCGGGTCAACGTGCACTGGACAACTCTTTGGATTCGTAAGTCGCCCCAAGGACACCTCTGTCCTGGTGACTGCTCGACGACTGCTCGACGTTCGCATCGGATCGCGGGAGTTGTCGTCGCGCCGGTGATGCTAGCGAATCTGTTGGGGATTCAGTCGTGGATCTGCAGTCCTGTCCGATTGGTACTTTGGTACTCGGTCAGGGACCTGCAATTTCACGTCCTCCGTAATTCTGTTCGGGCCCGCGGGAGTGGACCCCACTGTTCAGTTGAGGTCAATGCCTTCGTAATCCTGTTCAGCGGTCCCTCCCCGTGAGTGGACCCCACTGTTCAGTTGAGGCCTCTTGCCTTCGTAATCCTGTTCAGCGGTCCATCCCCGGGTTCCACATGTTCAGTTGGAGTGTGTTAAGTTGCTGGCCTATGTGCTGGATCCACGGCTGAATTACCCGTGGATCACTAGCATCATCGGTCGGCGCCATCGACCGCGACTCGTGTAAGTTTCGAACGGCGAAACAGGAATCGAGATACCTCGGGGTTATCTCGTGTACGGGGGTACGTCGTGTAGGGTTGTTAGTTCTTTCGAGAGATCGCGATCTCGTTCGTTTCGGGCGCGCCGCGATTTTTTCCTTTATCATCTGATTAATCGGGCATTTTCTTGTTTTCCCATTTTTAAGGGAAACTTATTGAGATCACGTCAGAGTTTATAACTTTTCAGTATCTTCAATATCTTACAGTGTCCCAAAAATAGAACGTTAACTAGTTTAGTACAGCGACTCGTATGTCCCTTCTGCGAGACACGAAATGGTATATGCAGTGTCAGTAGCTACATTTTCTTCTTTTCATTCCAAGTTAGATAAATGTGTGTTTGATACCGAATGATGCCAGTAGGGATGCGAATTATTGTACGATATTTGTACTGATCGATGTAATCGTTGTGTGGGAGATGGATGTTGCGTTACGTAGGCTTTGTTCTACGTTTGTAAAGATTCATGTAAGCGCTGCGTTGGAGATATGTGTTTCGCAGTTAGGCTACGAAACAACTATCTCTTTACGCAGGCCCATGATCAAGTAGAGTCAGAACTCGACATTCTTGCCAATAGGTTGAATGTCGAGACCGATGCATAATGTTAAATAACTCATGGGCGGGTCTCGTGCGTAGTCACCTCCTCGTGGTGAGACCTGGTAATTGGCATCCTTTTCCAAAAATTAATCAGTTGATTAATCTTTGGAAAACGATACCAAGCTAAGAACTACGCAACAGTCCAGTTTGGGTCACCAAAAGCCTCTAAGAGAATTTTGGATGATCTAGACTGGACTGCACCGTGGGACATCGTTGGACACCGTGGGACGACGTTGGTCCAGTATGGATCACCAAAAGCCTCTAAGAGAATTTTGGATGATCTATACTGGACTGCAACGTGGGACATCGTCGGTCCAGTGTGGGTCACCAAATGCCGCGAAAAGAATTTTGGATGACCTACACTGGACTGCAACATAGGACGCCGTGGGACAACGTTGGACACCGCGGGACGCCGTTGGACACCGCGGGACGCCGTTGGACACCGTTGGACACCGTTGGACACCGTTGGACACCGTTGGACACAGTTGGACACCGTTGGACACCGTTGGACACCGTTGGACACCGTTGGACACCGTTGGACACCGTTGGACACCGTTGGACACCGTTGGACACCGTTGGACATCGTTGGACATCGTTGGACACCGTTGGACACCGTTGGACAACGTTGGACATCGTTGGACACCGTTGGACACCGTTGGACAACGTTGGACGCCGATGGACACCGTTGGACACCGTTGGAGAACATTGGACGCCGTGGGACGCCGTGGGACGCCGTGGGACGCCGTGGGACATCGTAGGACATCGTGGGATGCGTACGTTTTTGTCTTAATTAATCGTAAGGTAGATACATATGTCAAGTGCATTGTGAGCTCATTCTGTACAGCGACATTTATCCACCTTAGAACGAAAAAAAGAAAAATCTCGTCTCCCTTCACTCGCTTATCTCACAGTACTTATTGTACTCGCGATTTATCGGTTCGCGATCACTCAGTTCTTTCAAACCGTAGCGTGACGTACTCGCTCGTTCGTATTCCGTGTACGTGCGGGTCAACGTACACTGGACAACTCTTTGGATTCGTAAGTCGCCCCAAGGACACCTCTGTCTTAGTGACTGCTCGACGACTGCTCGACGTTCGCATCGGATCGCGGGAGTTGTCGTCGCGCCGGTGATGCTAGCGAACCTGTTGGGGATTCAGTCGTGGATCTGCAGTCCTGTCCGATTGGTACTTTGGTACTCGGTCAGGGACCTGCAATTTCACGTCCTCCGTAATTCTGTTCGGGCCCGCGGGAGTGAACCCCACTGTTCAGTTAAGGTCAATGCCTTCGTAATCCTGTTCAGCGGTCCCTCCCCGTGAGTGGACCCCACTGTTCAGTTGAGGCCTCTTGCCTTCGTAATCCTGTTCAGCGGTCCATCCCCGGGTTCCACATGTTCAGTTGGAGTGTGTTAAGTTGCTGGCCTATGTGCTGGATTCACGGCTGAATTACCCGTGGATCACTAGCATCATCGGTCGGCGCCATCGACCGCGACTCGTGTATGTTTCGAACGGCGAAACAGGAATCGAGTTACGGTCAATTCTTGGGCTTTCCGCGGAACCTCGGGGTTATCTCGTGTACGGGGGTACGTCGTGTAGGTTTGTTAGTTCTTTCGAGAGATCGCGATCTCGTTCGTTTCGGGCGCGCCGCGATTTTTTCCTTTATCATCTGATTAATCGGGCATTTTCTTGTTTTCCCATTGTTAAGGGAAACTTATTGAGATCACGTTAGAGTTTATAACTTTTCAGTATCTTCAATATCTTACAGTGTCCCAAAAATAGAACGTTAACTAGTTTAGTACAGCGACTCGTATGTCCCTTCTGCGAGACACGAAATGGTATATGCAGTGTCAGTAGCTACATTTTCTTCTTTTCATTCCAAGTTAGATAAATGTGTGTTTGATACCGAATGATGCCAGTAGGGATGCGAATTATTGTACGATATTTGTACTGATCGATGTAATCGTTGTGTGGGAGAAGGATGTTGCGTTACGTAGGCATTGTTCTACGTTTGTAAAGATTCATGTAAGCACTGCGTTGGAGATATGTGTTTCGCAGTTAGGCTACGAAACAACCATTTCCATACGCAGGCCCATGGTTAAGTAGAGTCAAAACTCGACATTCTGCCAACAGGTTGGATGTCGAGATCGATGTGTAGTGTTACATAACCCATGGGCGGGTCTCGTGCGTAGTCACCTCCTCGTGGTGAGACCTGGTAATTGGCATCCTTTTCCAATAATTAATCAGTTGATTAATCTTTGGAAAACGATGCCAAGCTAAGAACTACGCACCAGTCCAGTTTGGATCTCCAAATGCCGCCAAAAGAATTTTGGATGATCTAGACTGGACTGCACCGTGGGACACCGTGGGATACGGTCGGTCCAGTTTGGATCTCCAAAAGCCTCCAACAGAATTTTGGATGATCTAGACTGGACTGCAACGTGGGACATCGGTGGACACCGTTGGACGTCGTTGGACGTCGTTCGACATCGTTGGTCACCGTTGGACATCGTTGGACATCGTTGGACACCGTTGGACGTCGTTGGACAACGTTGGACAACGTTGGACGTCGTTGGACAACGTTGGACAACGTTGGACGTCGTTGGACAACGTTGGACAACGTTGGACGTCGTTGGACAACGTTGGACAACGTTGGACACCGTTGGACACCGTTGGACACCGTTGGACAACGTTGGACAACGTTGGACACCGTTGGACACCGTTGGACACCGTTGGACAACGTTGGACAGACACCATTGAACACAACATTGAACATCGTAAGAACGCACCGTAAGAACATCGTGGGACACCGTGGGACATCGTGGGACACCGTGGGACAGCGTGGGACACCGTGGGACATCGTGGACACCGTGGTATTCGTACGTTTTAGTCTTAATTAATCGTAAGCTAGATACCTATGTTAAGTGCGTTGTGAGCTCATTCCTTACAACGACATTTATCCACCTTAGAACGAAAAAAAGAAAAATCTCGTCTCCCTTCACTCGCTTACCACACAGTACTTATTGTACTCGCGATTTATCGGGTCGCGATCACTCAGTTCTTTCAAACCGTAGCGTGACGTACTCGCTCGCGCGTATTCCGCGTACGTGCGGGTCAACGTGCACTGGACAACTCTTTGGATTCGTAAGTCGCCCCAAGGACACCTCTGTCCTGGTGACTGCTCGACGACTGCTCGACGTTCGCATCGTATCGCGGGAGTTGTCGTCGCGCCGGCGATGCCGGCGAATCTGTTGGGGATTCAGTCGTGGATCTGCAGTCCTGTCCGATTGGTACTTTGGTACTCGGTCAGGGACCTGCAATTTGACGTCCTCCGTAA
>NW_022884547.1:0-33965 GCF_011952205.1 Bombus bifarius
CACACCGTGTGTAAGAACTATTAAAAACCACACAGTGTATCGCGACTACCTTTCTACTACTTAACCCAAGTCCTATATTATCAGTCTTAGGTCCGAGGCGGCGCCTGTCACGTAAAGTTGGTACTTGGGTGGTAGTAAGAAGGCTGAGTCGTAACCCAACTACTTATTTTCCTTTATAAAACTTTATTATAAACACTTACAAAATAACACCGAACCGGAGAATAGGGGGAGTATGAGTACAGCAACTAGAAGAGGAACAAGAACTGCCCGAGCTGGGTGAAGTCTCGGTTTATATACGTTTTGGTTTTAGGATGTTGAGGGGATAGGTGTAGGTTATGATGTAGAAAAGTGTCCGAAGGTCGGGGGTCCATATCCTATCTCTGATGTGGACTAAGGTGCGTCACAGTCTTGGTGTATGCTATGATGATAAGGTGGTGATGTGTCCAAAAGTGTTCGAAAGTCGACCATCGATGTATTATCACTGATGTAGGTTGAGATGTGATTGATGTCACATACCCCCCTCTTTAGATTGATTTTGGTCCTCCAAAATCTTAGTGTTTCCTCAGTATGGAGCGATGGAATTGGACTCTGACTTGTACTTGTTCTTTTTCGTCGTGGTATATGCTTTTGCTATTTCAACCTGTGAAGGTTGTTGGCTGGTTAAATTTCGACTACGATTAATAGGGATAATTTGCTAAGTTTGACGAAATGCCGCAGTATCACGCGTTGAATCTTTTGTAGACTTTCTAACAGCCTGTGATATAGAATGAGTTAGTGGTCTTTGAGTAATGGTTTTATACTATCTTGTTGTTTCTTTATAGTTTGATTGTTATCCAGTTGTTCCTTTGATACTTGCATTTCCTTGTTTTGTTTAGCAACTTCTAAAGCCTTTTCAGCATCTACAACTGGTTCTTTTTCCATGCATGTAATTTCTTCTTCAACCAGTACAACTGTGCTTTCCTCTATAGTTCGTGTTTTTGTGTCATTTAGTAAACTTTTCAATTCAATTTCCACAGTATCTGGAGCTTTGGATACCGACTGACTATCATTTTCTGCATTTTCAATGCCCCAATCATCAAAGATATCCTGAATGACACTTCTTTTGTTAGTTATGCGCACTTTATCTGCTTCACTTATAGATTTATTCCTTCCTTCTGTATTAGCAACATGTATAAGTACGACAATTTTATTATGAATAATTTTCTTTTCTACATTAATTTTATGTGAACTATCAAAAGATCAATCTTGCCATTTCCATTTGTTGTTTCTTGTTATTCTTTTCTTTAATATCAATGTCATCTGCAGTTTCTAGATCACTAATTACTCCTGAGGCAATAGGAGTTATAGAATCGTTTCTTGTCTTTGTATGATTTAATATGTCATAATTGTATTTCTGGCTACAATTTTCAGAAACTTCTTGAGCCACAATTTCTGTTGAAATTACTTCTATAATTGTTCCATCACTTTCTCGTGCTTAACCTATCGAATTAAATTCTTCATTTACAATTTCAGCGTTCTTCATTCGTCTTTGTTCTGCAGAAACATTTTTTTTTCTTCATTGGAATTTACAACAGCATCCTTTTCATGTACAGTTAAAACAATATTTTCTTCTGTAGTTTCATTCATATCATTAATATATAATAGTTTCTACAGTCAGTACCATTACTTCTGAACTACTATCAACTAGTTTAGACAAATCTGTGTCTGTATCCGTGAGATGCAATGTTTGGGCTTTATCATCAAAAGTTTCACCAAGTGTTTTAATTAATGCTTGACACTGAGCATTAGTAACACTAACTGTATCTATATTTAACACTGTACAAACGTTGTGTTTCTCAATGTTTTGTTCACCCTCATTTGTATTAAATATTTCAACATCGTTCGTATTTTCTTTATCTAAAGATGTGTCACCTGCATATCTTGAATGATCTCCAATCTCAGTTGTATTCTCTGCTTGCTCTTCTTGAAATTTCTCATCTTTTTTCTTTTTTATATTGATCATCAATTTGTGGGTCCTTATTTATTATTTTTTGTTCTACTTCATTAATCGCAGCGTTCTTTATGCTCTCTGTCTCACTACTTTCCTTACTTTAAAAATTTTTTTTGTTTTTATTTAAATCTGTTACATCACATTTATTTACTACTAAACCATCTTGAATTGTATTATCTGTACATTCCTGTGACTTATTTTTTTTTTTTTTTTTTTGATTTTCTGGAATATCATGCACATTCTTTATAATATCAGTCGTTGATTCTGATATTAATGAAGAAGATACATCTACTTTTATCGATGATTCTACTTTATTAATGTCACTGTGCACTTCATCTAGTTGTTCCATAGTAAAGCATCAAGATTGTTACAATTACTTAAGAAGTCATGGATTGTTATTTAAATATTTACTGCACTTTTCCATCAATGTAACCCTTTATGGCAGTTTGACATTCTACAGAACACCAATGCTGTATCAGTTTATATTTTTCTTCATCATGAAGTTTTATTATATCACCTAATTCTTCCTGATGTTTTTTTTTCTTTTTTTTTAATCTTCAAATAAGAGTGTGTTTTCTATGTGAATCTTTTAATTCTTGGTTCGCCTCGAGTAAGCGATTATTAACATCTTTGGAAAGTTTTTGGACGTTTTCCAGTTCTTTTTTAAGAAAATTATTTTGTTCGTTCATATCTTTTACTTTACTAAAATCCAGTTTCAATTTATTAGTTTCTTCTTCATATTTATATCCAAAATCACCCATTTTTTCATATTCACCCTTTAGTTCGTCTAGTTCACATTGAAGGGCAGATTATTTGTCCTTGTGGTTCAAGAACTACATTTTATCTCTTTTGCATTTTTAGCTCCAGCTTCACGTTCCTCCATTGAATTACTAACACATGAATTAAGTTTGGCCTTTTTTTTTGTTCCAGCAAGTCAACTTCATATTTGTGACTTATGTTATTTCTTCTAATTTTATTGTTAGTTCTTCAATTTGTATTCCAAAAGATTGAACTCTTTTTACGTGCGTGTGTGTTTTTCTTTTTTTTGTAAGTCGTCGAGTTGCAATTCTAATTTTTGCACTTCCTCCTTCATGTTCTCTATGTGCTTCTCGAACTCTTGTGTCGTCCTGTCTTTGTCGGAACATTCTACTTGAAGATCAGCGAGTTGATGCTCGGGATCGTAATTCAATTTTTGGTCGTTAGCAGTAATAAGCTCACGTAACTTCACTTTTGAACTTGATCTTGTTTGGTCTTGATTGTGTTTTCGTGGTGCTTGTGGTGTTCTAAAAGTAATCGTCACGTTGCTTGCATTTTTAGTGCACATTGATACACTGCACTCTGCACAGACAATGCTTTTGTTGTCATGAAATCTCTCTAACTTTTCAGTAACAAAACCTTTTATTTTATTATTTAATTTTGGATCATGCGCCCCTTGTGGAGATACATTATGTGTTCTCTTTACCTTTATTATGCACACGTTTTCCTTTTGCTCTCAATTTTTCGATCATCTTGTGCTGTTATATATATTGTGTTCTTATGTTCTTCGCATATAAATCCTGTCGATTGATTTTATCTTTCAGTTGAGGTACATGTTTAATTCTTTACCTTTTTTTTTTTTAATGGATTTCTTGATAATCTTTTAGAAGTTGCTCGTTATATTTGGAAAGCTTTCTCACTTCGTCTTCAGCTGTTTCCTAACGGGATTTTTCTTCTTCAAGTTTTTCTGTAATCATTTTTTCTAAACTTCTCCATTTATTCTGTTCTTCTTCGAGTAATTCATTACGTTTCGGTATCTGGCTATCTTTTCCTTTAAAACATTTTATTTTATCAGAGAGTTCTCCTATTTTCAAACTTGCTTCATTTAAGGTAACTTTATGAATTTCCGATTGATGCTTTAACATTTGATGTAAGTCTTCTATTGCTGTTTCACGTTCTTTCAACTGTTCATTAAATTCGTTGTTTAGCATATCCACTCGAGAAATTTCGAGTTCTTGAGCATCGTTTCTTCTTTTAGAAATTTGGCTTATTTTCTCTCGCCTGCTGCTACATGTTGCTGTCATTTTATCAACTTCTTTCTTCTTTTTTTTTCTTTTTCTTTTTTGAACTTAAAATCTTGATTTAAGATTTGTGTTTCACTATATGATTTATTATTATTAACTAGTTCAACATTATTCTCAGTAGATTTTTTTTCGCGTGATTTTTATACTTATTTAAATAGTTTAACATGAGCAAATGCATCGTACGTCAGATATACCATTTTTAATAAATTGTCGCCTTTACAACTCGAGTTACCTCTGAACGAGTCGCATGATTGATCAATAAGCCATGAGTAATTATGCAAATTCAGTTTTTTTTTCATCTATTTATTTGAATATTATAATATTATAGTCTTATAATATTATAAGACTTTACATTGAATATTTTATTAAAATTGTAAGTTTTTCATAAACGCTTCAAAATCCACAGTCTATTGATCAACTCCTCTATCCTTTCTCTTTCTCCTCACTAAAATAGATAAATTCCTAATGTAGTTTGTGGATAATATTTTTTTTTTTCTAAAGCAAATCACATTTATCATCTGATATATTTTTTGAAATAATTTCTGTCTGTACATTTTCTTCTTTTTCCTTACTCCTCTTTCTATTTCTAATGAATTCTTTTTATTCCGTAAAATAGTTTTTGTATATTCAATTTTGTTAAGTGCAATCCTTATTTCTGATAACTTAGTTTTATTAGATAATTCTTGTGAATCTTCTACTACATCTTCCATATCATTTTGAGTGCGGCTTCTACCTTCAGTAAATTTAATATCTTGAACCGTATCATTAATTTCAATAGCTCTGTCGGTATCAAGTAAATCGCACTTATTATTTAATATACCTTTTGAATTGACTTCTGTCTCTGCAGTTTCTTCTTTTGTATCTTCTTCGAGTTTTCTTTGTTCTTCTAATCCACCCTTCTCATTTTGTAGGATCTTCCTTGTATCTTCATCTTTTTTAACTTCGACTTTATCCGATCTCCTAGGTCTGCCTCTATGTTTCGCTTCATCAGTTGCTATTACACCCGTTGCTGCATTATCATTTTCTACAGATTTATACCTATCGCTATCACTAGCTGTGTTCGTTAAAAGAACTTCCCTTCGTTGACGAGTATCAGTTGTTTCGTTTTCACTATCTGAAATTGATTTTTGTTTAACACCTCTTTTTTCTTCTTTGGCAAATTTATTTTCTACATTTTCCGATGCCTTTTGTTTATTAATTATTTCAGACTTGTCTTCGATTAATTTCGTCTTTAAAGCGCTTCGCAAAATTTTATTTGTGTTTGATTGTCTGGTTTGATTATAAACAATTTCTTCAAATTTTGGCGAAGTAGCAGGCTTTGCAGCAACATTATAACGACTGCTCCGTTTACTACTATCTAACATAGATGGAGATGGATTCTTGTCATCTTTATTCTCTAAAGACTTCTCTTGTGTATTAGCATCTAAATTTCTCGACATAAGATCTGCTGAAGTTTTTGATTCTGTAGTGTCACACGCATTTTTCGCTGTCATCATTTGGTCTTCTTCTATAAGCAAATGTTCATTATTGTAAGCATTATCTCTTGCTTTTTGTATGGATTCTAATGATATATTTTGTTCATCGTTGTCTATTGATTTTGTATCATTTTCAGCAGTTTATTTACTAACTGCTTCTAATTCCTTCGTTTCAATTTGGTTTTCTTTATTTGTATCGCCGTCCAAAATATTTCTCATTGAAATATTATCCTTCTTGTTATGATCTTTTTCTGCTTCTCCTAAACTTTTACTTTTTTTGTCAAACCATTCTTGTAAATTTTGAGTATCTTGTGACGAAGATGGTGACAAATCATTATACAATACTGCAATATCTTCTTTCCTTCGTTTCACAGACTCTTTCTGGTATTCTGTTGAGCTATTGACATCAAACATTAAGTCTGTTTTAATGAAAATATAATCCTGTGAAGCGGTGTCAATTGATACTTTCTTTTCATAAGAATGTTCTACATTAGACTGCAATTCTTTTGAAAATTCTTTCAAAACCATTTCTTCATTTCCTACAGTAACGTCTGTTTTCTCCAAGCTTTTGTTCAAATTATTAGAAACTAAACTACCCTGATAACTCCGACTAGTAGCTTCTTTAATAGTCTCCTTTAACAGTTTTCTTAACTTGATTTCGTTCTGCTTCTGCATAGCGTCTAGTATGGCCCGAATACTTGGATCCACACCAGTAGCCATAGGGCTAACAGAAGATGTGTCTTCTGATTTTTTGCTCATAGTGGTTATTGTACTGTTGTTGGAGTCTGTACTAGCGAAGCTATTGCGACGAGTACGATAATATTTAAAAGAATCCAGTTCTTTACCTGAATATTCTTCTTTTCGTGACCAGTTTCAGTTTTGGTGATGACCGTAGTCCGCTTTCCGTAGAAGTCGTTTTCACGCAAAGTGAGCTGATCTGCAGTCGATCGCATCCGAAATGCGTAATTTCGTTTTCTTGAAGTTGATGGATCCTGGCACGGATCGCCAAAATGTCACGTAAAATGGATACTTGAGTTGCGAGAGAAAAGAAAGCTGAGTCGTAGCCCAACTATTAATTCTCTTTTATCGAACTTTATTATGACTTTGGCACTTACAGTAGAATAACGTTGAACAGAGAAAGGGGTATTGTACAAGAACAGCAACTAGAACGAGAACTCCCCGGGTTGGGTGAAGTCTCGGCTTATATACACCCTGGCTTGGGGATGTTGGGGGGTTTGGTGTGGATTCCAAGGAGTCCGAAAGTCGGGGTTGGGGCCTTATCTCTGATGGGGACTAAGATGCGTCGCGGCGTCGGCGTCCGACAGTCGGGAGTCGATGTCTTTTCTCTGAGAGGTAATTGGTGTCACACGGTCAACGGGACGAACTCTCCATCTAACAAAGGCATTAAGTAATCCTATAGCTCTCCTTAAAAGAAAGATTTGTAGCGGCACATGGCAGTAAACATTCAAACGGTTTCTGCCCCGTAGCTCGCCACACGCAGATCCTATTCTCCGGGCAGGATGTTTACCAGATGTCGACGCGTCTCCACAGTACGTGATCGGCTAGCCCGAGGACCGTCATAAACACTAATATCTGGTTACCTAAAATCCTTCAACAGATACACAGTCTTTGTCCCAGTTACGGGAAGACAGGAGAGACCTATTTTTCCACGAACGACGTCTCCCACTAACAACCCTCCCTCAAGGGCGGCTAGCATCCTTTTCTAACTACCGATATGGAGATTGGCCAATTAGCAGCAACGTCAATTTCCCTTACTTTCCGAACGTAGGATGTCCCCGACGAATCCGATGATCTCGTGTCCTTAGACGCACCCCGTCATATTTTTCCTCTGGGGTATCACCGGGTCGGAAAGTCTCTCTCTCTTGCAGTCTCATCGACAAAAAAGGATTAACTCCTAAAGGTCAGCGAATATTAACACAGAATCCGACTTAGATTTTTTGCGAGTGCGTAGGACTACCGTCCCGTTGCCCGCGGATTCGTTATTGAACCTAGGATCATTGTCATTAGTCTCTCGAGTATCTAATTACCACGGTTATTTGTCCGGTTCTATGGTAATCGTATTTGCACTAGTCAATGTCTTCTCTATTGCATAACGACAACGTGTAACCCAAACGAAGATTCGTTTCACGCCCCTAACCCTAATTCTAATGTAAACCCGACGTATATATATATATAAATAAATAAATAATTATAAATTAATATTACCTATTATTAATAATAATTTAATTATATATCTCAAGATAATAAAATATTTATAATTTATATTAATTTTTATATATAAATATTTAATTATATATAATGCATTTTTTTCAATTTAAAGTTAAAATATTTATATTTATATTTTAATTTTTTTATAAAATTGAATATATGTATAAAGATTTTAAATTAATATATAATAATATATAATAAAATTAATATATTTAAAATTAATAATTATATATTAATATATACTTATATACAAGATAATTCAATTTTTATCAATTTTATTAAAAAATTTTATTTTATTACGTTAAATATTTATACATTATTTTAATTTAATTATCTAATTAAATTATTATTAATTAATTATAATAGCAATATTTATAATAGTATTGTTAATTTTTTATTTTTATATTTTAAAATATATATAATGTACATATCCATTATGTATTTCCAATGTACGTACAGCAGATACTCACAGGAAAAACCAACGAGACTAATAATAAATTCAATGAATTAGAAAAAAAGAGCTATAGACAAATATCGTATAATATACCGTGGCATAATTTGCAATTTATTATAAAATAATTGATCCGAGCAGTATCAATTATAAAAGAAGATGGCTGAATATGATAGACACTGTCGAATACTAATCAAATATAATCATTTAGTTAATCTTTAAGATTTAATTTAAGATACATCTTTGAGGAATCAATAAGTCTTTCGCTAATAGCCTAATAGATCTCTTGATAGATCAAACGAAGAAATACCTAACCGCGATTACAGCCAATTGGTACATATTATTCGATACATAATTAATATTTGTATCACGTACAGCGATGCAAGTGGTATTGAAGAAAATAGCCATTTTATGTTACAACTATAACGAGTAAATTTACTCGTTTAACTTGAGAGGAATTAAAAAGGTACCTGACTTTTAAATAAGCATTAAATAAGAAATTTAAATATCGCAGACGGTGATGTAGGTGTTATTCAAGAAAAGAGAATATTTTATTTTGTAATTAGCACGAGTAAATGAACGAATATCGATAATATAATATAACGATCAATATGAATTTTATCTGGCTGATTATTTAAATACCATAACATATTTCACAGTAACGTCATCGACTGCCGTTAGGCTCTTTTCCCTTTTTGTTCAAACTAATTGATAGTCGAAAACTAGTATCAAGGAGGTGTGAATTTAGTCTTAGTTTATAGAAACTATTAAAATGATAAAAATGGATAGCGTATTAAATCGTCGAAGGCGCCAATTTACGATAAAAATTAAGAAATTGTTCAATTTGATTTTGTTATAATGGAAAACCCGTCCTTTGCTATGTCAAGAGATCGTTAACGTTTGATTGACATCTCGACACCTTGTCAAGATATATAAGGAACGCGGAAGTCGCGCGCGAGCTCTTTCGTGCCTGAAATTCCGGACAGTGAACATCCAAGAAGAATTTAAATATAAGGTAAATAAAAAAAAATATCAAATAACAACATTGTAACTAGTAATTTATAACGTCTAAGCCATTAATTTACAATACTTGAGAAATTAATTTATAATATTTAAGCTATTAATTTCTAACATTTA
Source organism: Bombus bifarius (assembly GCF_011952205.1). Taxonomy (NCBI): domain Eukaryota; kingdom Metazoa; phylum Arthropoda; class Insecta; order Hymenoptera; family Apidae; genus Bombus; species Bombus bifarius. Next base: position 9,343 of record NW_022884547.1, read on the forward strand.
AGCCATTAATATATAACATATAAGCAATTAATTTATAACGTCTAAACTATTAATTTATAACATTTGTTGAGATATGTATAATTTTCTGTGTTGGACTGGGTTAAATGTGTAGTAGAGATACTTGTATGTGAATATCAGCGTGTGGATGTATGTGTGTGCGCGGCGTCTCGAAAACAGATGAATGTAAACTGTTCAGTCGGTTAACAGTCGGGTATAGAAGAAAGTGCTGAGACGCGTGCAAGTGTGTATCGATGAATATATAAGAAATCGTCCATGAAATAAATATATTACTATTTTAAAATTAATCCTCAGTATAAATTTAGTGTTCTTATAACATTATTTCGACTTCAAAGATCCACAATTCTCAACAACATTTGTGCTATTAATTTATAACATTTAAGTTATTAATTTACAACATCTAAGCCATTAATTTACAACATTTAAACTGTTATTTTATACATTTAAGTTATTAATTTATAACATTTAGGCTATTAATTTACAACATCTTAGCCATTAATTTACAATATTTGAACTATTATTTTATACATTTAAGCCATTAATTTATAACATTTAAACTATTAATTTATAACATTTAAGCCATTAATTTATAACATTTAAGCTATTAATTTTCAACATCTAAGCCAATAATGTACAACATTTAAACTGTTATTTTATACATTTAAACTATTAATTTATAACATTTAAGCTATTCATTTATACCTTCTAAGCCATTAATTTATAACATTTAAGCCATTAATCTAAAACAATTACATCATTAATTCTTAACAGTTATACCAATAATTTATAACAACATTTTCCCATTAATTCAATGTAATTATGCTCTTAATTTATAACAGTTGTACCCTTAATCGGAAGTAACTCTACATTCATTGATTTTAATCAATACCATAAATTCGTAGTGAGTGAATTAAAGATTTATTTTGCTTTATTTTATTAACGAAATCTATCAAGTCTTTGAAGTGCTATTTCATTTCCATATAGCATTATATTTTAACTCTGAATACAGTATTCAATTTCCAATTTCACTATTTCGTATAAAATCTGTGGTAACACAGAGTGTCGATGTATGTAACGATATATGGTATAACGTTATAACGTATTACTTCACATGATATAACTTTATAACGTATTACGTTATATGTTATAACGTTATAACGTAATACGTTATATGGTATGACGTTATAACGTATTACGTTATATGGTATGACGTTATAACGTATTACGTTACATGGTATGACGTTAGAACGTATTACGTTATATTTTATAACGTTATAACGTAATACGTTGTATGCTATGACGTTATAACGTATAACGTTATATGCTATAACTTTATAACGTAATACGTTATATGGTATGACGTTATAACGTATTACGTTATATGGTATGAAGTTGGAACGTATTACGTTATATGGGATGACGTTATAACGTTATAACGTAATACGTTGTATGCTATGACGTTATAACGTATTACGTTATATGGGATGACGTTATAACGTATTACGTTATATGGGACAACCTGTTTCTGTCTGGAGATTGATTCCTAATACAACGTGTGTCTCATTATATCAGCATCTCTAAAGTACAATTCTATGTGATTTCTAGGGAGAACAACACAACCGATCCACACCTTCGTTAGGCAAAACGTTTATCCCGTGACCGTGGCTACGTTCGGCGACCAGTTGTCACCTCGAACCCACTTTTGCTTTCACAAATGTCAAACAATTACAAATGACAATTGCTTAATTACAGTTATGATAAAATCTAGGCTAAAGCATTAGAAGGCTTCCTCAAAATTGCAAAGGGAAGGCTTCGGTTTTCCTTTCATCTCCGACATATATGTAATATCGTGATGTAATATGTTTACAAAAAGTGGACAATAGAGCTGTTAATCAGACAGAAAAAGACGGTTGTTGATTAACTTGAACTATTCATACCAAACGTACAGAACACAGCGCAATCCACACTCTCTCGGCAACGCCACTCGCAACCTCCGTCTCCGCTCGACTCGCACTCGGCTCCTCCGCTCGCACTCCGTTTCTCGACTAACTCTCTGTTGTCCTTTTCCTAGGCCCACAGCACACGTATTCCGCAGACGCTCGTGGCCAGGGTCACGTAGGTCTTTTCCACGAAACTATGCACTTGAAAAGACCGATGACACATTGATGGGCCCGACGGCGCCTCGGCTCTCGCGACACTGTTCATAGTTCGTCCGATATTTCCCAGGCCTTTCGTCCATGATACTACATTCGGCCATCCTGCAATAACATCTGCCCTCAGATGTTGCGCTCGCCCTCGCTATCGTCTGATGTGTCATCTTCGGTGTTCAGGACCCAAGGCTTCATGAAATCTGCAGTCGTCGAGGTGTGCGCGGGCCCCTCATGCTCCCCCACTTTCTCCACAGTGTAGCGGTCATTTCGCATGGCTCGCGCGACCCGGTACGGACCTAAAAATCTGCCCCCGAGTTTTAACCTTGCGCCGAACTGCGTTCTCTTTATGGCGACAAGGTCCCCCCTTTGATACTGCTTCGCGCTCTTTCTTCTTTTATTGTATCTTCGACGATTCTCCTCTTGAGTTGCGGCGATCTTCCTCTTCGCGTCCTCACGTAGCTCGCGACGTTGTTCTTCAAACCTCGCGGCCCACTCTTCGTCGATCAGCTTTCTAATCTTCGCCTCTTCCCTGACTTGCATTTCGACCCCGACCAGTAGCTGGAAAGGAGTCTTCCCCGTGCTTCTGTTTACGGTGGAATTTAGGTGTTTCTGAACCTGGTCAACATGCTTATACCAGTCATCGGGTTTAGGGGCAGTCAGTTTAGTTAGTAATGGTATGAGAGTCCTGTTTATCCTCTCTACCTGCCCGTTCCCCCTCGGTGCCCCTGTCGTGATTAATGAATGCTTTATGTTTTCTCCTTCGCAATACTCTCGGAAAGCGTTGGACGTGAACGCTGTTCCCCGATCGGAGATGATTCGCCGCGGATTCCCAAAAATAGCCGCTTGCTTCTTCAGTCGGTCGACAGCATCCGCGGTATTAGTAGACCTAGTGGGATAAAGCCACGTGAACTTCGTGAACGCATCCACCACTACAAAGATGTGCGCGTATCTCTTCTTTGTAGCTGTCATGGGGCCCACATGGTCAATATGGTAAGTATCTAACGGCGTGTCGCCTTTGTCCAGCGGATTAAGATATCCCTCTTGCCTGCCTAACTTCCGTTCGGCTAGGATACAGTCGAGACAGTTGGATACCACGCGTTCGACCTTCTCGCGCAACCCCTTGAACCAGAAGTCCTTCTTGACCATAGCTTCGGTTTTGGTAACCCCGAAATGCCCACGCTCGTGCGCTTGCCTGACCACTTGCGTCTGCATCGCCTTCGGTACTACTATTAGCACATCGTCCTTACACTCCTTATACAGAATATCGTTTCTTAGCACATACCCATCGGCCTGACTGCACGTTGCGGCGTCCAAATTCCTACGGACTTCAATGTCCTCGTTCTGTGCCCTTCTCAACCGTGCAATCAGCCCGTCTTCACTCTCCGTTACATACATAGTGCTCGGCAGGGGGTTCCTACTCAGAGCATCTACATGCTGCATACTTTTCCCGGGCCGATGACACACTTGATACTTAAACTCGCCTAGTAACAAGGCCCATCTAGCCACACGCACACACAAGTCTTTCTTTCTCATCGTCATGGCGAACGCTTGACAATCCGTAACAATAGTAAACGGCACACCTAACAGATATACCCTGAACTTTTTCAACGCTTTTACTATCGCTAGCACCTCTAGTTCGTAGCTGGTGTACTTCGCTTCTGTGGGAGTTGTTTTTCCGCTGGCAAAGTAGACCGGATGGAATTTACCGTCGTTCAGATCCAGTTGCATTAATATTGCTCCGTAACCCTCTGCGGACGCGTCAGTATGCAACTCGGTCTCTGCGCTTATTCTATAGAGTGTTAAAACAGGCCCGCTGGTAAGCGCTGCTTTCAAGGTTTCGAAAGCTTCTGATTACCGATCCCCGAACTTGAAGTCTATCTCCTTTTTCAACAGATCGGTTAAGGGTTTGGCAATCTTCGCGTAACCTCTAATGAATTTTCGGAAATATCCTGTAAATCCCAAAAAACTCTGGACTTTTCTAACCGATGTTGGCTTGGGAAAGTTTGCAACGGCCTTAGTTTTATGAGCGGACGGCTTTATGGTGTTTCCCGAGACTATGTGTCCCAAATACTCGATTTCCCTCTGCATAAAACGACATTTTTTCCAATTTATGACTAGCCCATACTGCCCAGTTAATTCTACGACCATTTGCAGGCGTTCCCATGCCTCCTCTAAATTCTTTGCAAGGACAATGATATCGTCCATGTACACAATGACAATACCCTTATCCATCAGTTCTTTGTAGATCTTCGATATGTACTTTTGGAAGACAATAGGGGAAATTTTCAGACCAAACGGCAACTTCAGAAATTCGTATTGCCCCGTGGGCGTAACAAAAGAGGTGTACTTCTGGCTATCCTTGTCTAGACTTACGTGGAAAAACCCATTTTTTAGATCTATTGTTGTAAACAGCTGGGCGCCCTGCAACGTGTCTAAAACGTCTTCAATTAACGGCAACGGGAAATGTGGACACTCAATGAGTTCGTTAAGCTCGCGAAAATCGACGCAAACCCTGATGGAGCCATCTTTCTTTCGGACTACCACTATCGGACTCGCATACTCCGAGTCTGACGGTTTGATGACACCCTCGTTTATCCACGCTTCCATCAGATCATCTACTTCCTTTCTTTCCGACGGCGCCAGTCTTCGCGGTCTTCGCGCTACCGGTTTGTCGCTTTTCAGAACTATTTTCGCGGTTATCCCGACGTCTCGCTTCTTCTCCGGCCTATACCCCCTAACGATATCTCGAATCGCTTCACGATAATGCGGTTCCTGTACGTGTGTTAGGTCTGTTTCGTCGGTCTGTTCTACCACCTTAACTCTAAACGCATCCGGCACGTCTTTGTTAGTCTGTTCGTCAAGCCGCAAGAAAGTCACTTCGCCTCGTTTAACCCGTAACTCTACCTGATCCAGAAAATCAGTGCCTAACAACAGGCCGTGCTTCGTCAATATTTTGTTTGATACAACGTGCAAAGTGATTGGCAGTTTACACCCATCAACCGTCATTACCTTAGTGAATTCACCCCAGGTCTCATTGCCAGCGGAACCAAAACCGTCGAACTTAAGCTTGCATTTACCTAGCGGTGGTGACCCTAACCTCGCGTACTCGTCTGATCGAATGAACGTGAGATCACTACCCGTATCCACTAGTGCCACAAACCTACAATCATCTATCGCCACTTCCTTCACATACTTCCCCTTTTCTGATCTTGACACTACGCAAGTCTCTTTCGGTTGTGCCGTACACCTCGCTGCAATATGTCCAAATCCGCTGCACTTGAAACACCTAACACCTTCTCCCCTCTCCGGACACTTAACACTTAGATGATCCTCACTACCGCAAATGAAGCATCTTCTTTTCTTCATTGCATCTACAGATTGACTGGGCTTCCCGTTCTTCTGGGTTTTAGCCGGCTTCACAATCGAATTTGCTCTGCGACTCTTCTACTCTTCGTACATCACTAACCTCTTCCTCAACTCTTTGATTGACGTAGCGCCGTACAATACAGCCTTATTGTTCTCGTCGTCTATTATTCCATCCATTATGTATTCCACCTTTGCTTCCTCCTCCATGTCCACATGGCTGGCTATTTCGAGCATGCGGTACATGTAAGCCAAACATGCTTCATCACTCTCCTTTTTTGTTTCTTCAAGTTTCTGATGTACTTGCCTACTGTTGACTTTCCTCGAAAATTCTTTCACTAGCCCCCTCTTCAACTCATGCCAAGTCCTGGCATGACACTCGAAGCTCGCAAATATTTTCGCTGATCCCTTCAGCAGCTTCCTCGCGTAGACTGCCTTCTGCCCATCCGACCACATGCACGTATCAGCGACTTCCTCGAACGACTCGAACCATCGTTCGACATTTTCACTTCTGTTGCCACTAAACGACTCTAATGCATCTTCGACGTCTCTAAAACTCAGTGTCGAACCAACACATGCCCTTCAACAACATTCGTCACGGTCCTGATGCACCCTTCGCGTATCTCTCTTGTATCCTCTTGCGTTTTTCTTGTCATCTTCATCCTCACTTTCGTCGTCGCTTTCTTCTTCCGACGATATGTCGTTACCGTCCATGGCCGCTTGTAGCCGTGCGCGTAATTCTACTTTTCTTCCCGTCGTTTTTAAACCCAACCTAGCGAGGCGCTCCTTCAACTCCTTCGTATTCATTTTCTCAACATCCTCATCTTCGTTGCAATCACGCTCAGCTCTCTGTACACTTTCTAAATCTCGTTGACCGGTTAGCTCTTCACCGCACGTCGATCCCTTACGATACGATTGTCCAGCCCTACACGCCCGATTCAGCCTTGCAATCAGCACGGACCTCGCACCCGATATAGGGAGGTTCATTCGCGCGAGCTTATTCCTCAGCTCCTCCAGCGTCGAACCCTCTTCACCCGACAATCGTTCATTCCCGACGTTTGCCATTTTTCACACTACACAAACTTAAACAGTCAACGATATCGTCTTTTACCGCACCGCGTACCGGTAAATTCACAACTAGCTCGAATAGCTCTGTTAAACCGTTTCGTTTTCTGTCTTGTCCAATCCCGGCTGAGCCCCCAAAAATATGTAATATCGTGATGTAATATGTTTACAAAAAGTGGACAATAGAGATGTTAATCAGACAGAAGAGACTATTGTGGCTTAACTTGAACTATTCATACCAAACGTACAGAAAACAGCGCAATCCACACTCTCTCGGCAACGCCACTCGCAACCTCCGTCTCCGCCCGACTCGCACTCGGCTCCTCGACTCGCACTCGGCTCCTCGACTCGCACACTCTTCTCGACTCGCACTCTGTTTCTCGACTCACCCTCTCTGGCCGTTGCCGCATTCTGTTGTCCTTTTCCTAGGCCCACCGCACACGTGTTCCGCAGACGCTCGTGGCCAGGGTCACGTAGGTCTTTTCCACGAAACTATGCACTTCAAAAGACCGATGACACATTGATGGGCCCGACGGCGCCTCGGCTCTCGCGACACTGTTCATAGTTCGCCCGATATTTCCCAGGTCTTTCGTCCACGATACTACATTTATAATTAATTAAATATATATATATATATATATATATATATATATATATATATATATATATATATATGTCGGAGATGAAAGGAAAGCCGAAGCCTTCCTTGGAAATTTTGGGAACATCCTCTAGTACCTTAGCCTAGATTTTATTATAGTTGTAATTGTTTAAGATTTGTAATAAGCGAGATTGGGTTCGAGGTGACAATCGGTCGCTGAACGTAGCCACGGTCACGGGATGGATGTTTTATCTAACGGAGGTTTGGAGTGGTTGTATGTGTTTTCCGAGAAATGTGGTTGTGGCGGCATGCGGCCTCGAGAGCGGGCCGAGCCACGTGTGATGTTGCCTCGGAGGTGCCGATGCAATGGGACATACATTGTATTAGTAATCAAAACTCCAGGCAGAAACTGCCTAGCAACGGCGTTTGGAACTTTCTCGATGCTTCCAACGAGTGTGCCTAGCAACGGCGTTTGGAACCTTCTCGATGCTTCCAAACGGGTATAGAAAACAAAATGCAATTGTACAGGGAGAAAAATCTCCACGAGCCTGGCATTCTTGCTATTGCCTTGGAGAGTGATACATCGAGCATTTTCGACGATCGCATTTGCGTCTAAGTTAGTTTCGCTTAGTAAGGAGTTATCCCGGTGACCGTGGATTCGTTTGAACTCAAACATTGCTAATAGTATTATTTAATTTAATTATTCGTAGATCGTATTATTCATTAGGCTTAGTGTTTGTTAGACTTATTATTAGTTGTACTTATTATTTGTTAAGCTTAGTGATAGACCTGTATATACGTGTAAATAAAATCTCGGCTTTGTGAAACGATGGCTAGTCCACATGAAGAGTCGTCGCGCGCCCAAAATTCGAATCGTGATCCGACATATATATGTCGGGTTGACATTAGAATTAGGGTTAGGGGCGTAAAGCAAATCTTCGTTTGGATTACACGTCGTCGTTATGCAATAGAGAAGACATTGGCTAGTGCAAAAACGATTACCATAGAACCGGACAAGTAACCGTGGTAATTAGATACTCGAGAAACTAATGACAATGATCCTAGGCTCAATAACGAACCCGCGGACAACGGGACGGTAGCCGTACGCACTCGCAAAGATCTAAGTCGGATTCTGTGTTAATAGTCGCTGGCGTTAATCTCTTTTTTTTGTCGATGAGACCGTAAGAGAGAATGACTTTCCGTCCCGGTGATACCCCAGAGGAAAACTATGACGGGGTGTGTCTAAGGACACGAGATCATCGGATTCGTCGAGAAAAGCCTTCGTTCAGAAAGTAAGGGAAATTGGCGTTGCTGCTAATTGGTCAATCTCCATATCGGTGGTTAGAAAAAGGTGCTAGCCGCCCTCAAGGGAAGGTTGCTAGTGGGAGACGCCGCTCATTGAAAAATATGTCTCCCCTATCTTCCCGTAGTTGGGACAAAGACCGTTTGTCTGTTTGAAGGACTTTAGTTGACTAAATCTTGAGATTTATAAGGGGCCCTCGAGCTAGCCGAACATGTACTGCGGAGACGCATCGACATCTGGCAATCATCTTACTCGAAGAATAGGGTCTGCGTGTGGCGAGCCACGGGACAGAAACCGTTGGAATGTTTACTGTCGCGTGTCGCCACGAATACTTCTTTTAAGGAGAGCTACAGAATTACTCCATACCTTTGTTAGACAAAGCGTTCATCCCGTGACCGCTGCTACGTTCGGCGACTGACTGTCGCCTCGAGCCCAAGCTCATTATCACAACTCTCGAACAATTACAATCGGATTGAATAACTACAATTGTTCAATTACAGCTATAGTAGATTCTAGGTTACAATGTTGCGGGATTATCCAAAATTCCAAAGGCTCCGGTGTTCTTTCATCTCCGACACGGCCTTCCTAACTATCACACGTCCTCGTGTGTAACTAAAATATCGTGTTTTCTTACATTAGATTCGATGCAACTGACATCATTTACGATTTAACTAAATGTCCAAGTAAGTCAAGGGTCCAGTGCAATAACAAAGTTTCGTTCGGAGGTTTGACAACAGAAAAATAAAAGTGTTACGACCGTTCGCGGAGAGACGCGGTCGCGAGGAAAACGCGTCAGCGAGAGGCGTAAATTCTCGCTACGATTCGGTGAATCGACGCAGCGAAGTAGTCGTTCCCCTGTTTCGGTTAAGATAACAGAGGTGGTTAAATGAATATGACACAGTAGAGTAAGTTATATTTCACCGTTTATTCCAACAACTTATAACGAAGGCAATGACGCTGGTGCGTGTGTACGAGATGAATGAGTGACTGATCTACGGGTGTGTATACCCGGTTAAAGGATGTTGACCGTTCGAAGGATGTAAAATCAGTACTGTCTTGGGAGACGATGCTGTCTCGGAGGAAAGCTAAGGATGGGTGTGTCTAACACACGGGACCATCGGATTTGTTGGTGCCGATGTTATTTAGGAGAGTGAGGGAATAGGCTTCGTTTTTAATTGGTTAAACGAAGGGTCTTAACCGCCCTCGAGAGAAAGTGGTTAGTGGGAGGAAAGTTGCAGCGTACGTGAGAAAAACTAACTTTCCCTTTTCAAGCAGTGGTAGACAATAGTCTCTAGAAATTCCTCGGAAACAGACGTTTGTTTGGTTTGAAGGACGTTTTCTAGGAAATCTATGAGATTTAAGGAAGGTACTTGAAACTATGGAGGATACGCAGTGAGTATCCGAAGACATCTGGTTGCCATATTGCCCGCAGTGTGTGGCCTGGGCTAGGTAGAGTGTTACGCGACGTAACAAAAAGAGAATAGGAATTTGTAATGTTATAATTTGTATTCAAAGTGTTAGGTGCGTTCTGTGAGTCGCCAGTCAGACCGTAATGACACAACAGATCATTTTCGATTTCGTACACTGGTGAACCTCAGTTTGTTGGATCATATTGCCACGTTCGGTGCATTACACCCAGAAAGCACATAAACCCACTCAACGGGTTACAACCAAAAGCACATCAACCCACTCAACGGGTTACAACAAAAAGCACATCAACCCACTCAACGGGTTACAACAAAAAGCACATCAACCCACTCAATGGGTTACAACAAGAAGCACATCAACCCACTCAACGGGTTACAACAAAAAGCACATCAACCCACTCAACGGGTTACCCTTACAGGCTTAGCGAGGAAGAGCGCAGGATGGTACGTGAGAGGATAGGCGAATTAATTCGAGCAAAGATCGAAAGGCCTAGCAATTCGCCATTCGCGAGCCCCATGATACTCGTGAAAAAGAAGGACGGCACGGATAGATTATGCGTAGATTTTCGAGCACTAAATAAGAACACCGTCGCGGATCGATATCCCTTACCCCTCATAGCAAATCATATCGCGAGATTACAAAACGCGAGATACTTTATTAGCATGGACATGGCCAGCGGGTTTCATCAAATTCCCATTCACCCGAACTCGACAGAGTATACCGCGTTCGTCACCCCCGACGGTCAATACGAATACGTAACGATGCCGTTTGGATTGAAAAACGCACCCTCCGTTTTTCAGAGGGCCATTCTCAAGGCCTTAGGCGACCTTGCTTATTCGTACGTTGTTGTTTAACTGGACGACGTCTTAATTATGGCCGACTCGATAGATCAAGCGCTAGAGAGATTGCACACCGTGTTAGATACTCTCGTAAAAGCCGGATTCTCCTTTAACTTTTCGAAATGTTCCTTTCTAAAGACATCGACACTCTATTTGGGATATGTAATTCATAATGGAGAAGTCCGCCCAAACCCGGGTAAAATACAAGCCCTGAGTTCTTTACCTGCACCGTCGACCGTCACACAGCTTAGGCAGTTCATAGGTTTGGCCTCGTACTTCCGAAAATTCATTTCTAGATTTTCACAAGTAATGAAACCCCTATATGCACTTACGTCTGGTAGCATGAATATAACTTGGACAGATAGGCACGAACAAATAAGACAGAAGGTAATCACCGTCCTGACTGACGCGCCGGTGCTAATGATATTTGACCCCAATTACCCCATCGAATTACATACGGATGCCAGTTCGGAGGGATACGGGGCTATCTTAATGCACAGGGTCGAAGGTAAAAATAGAGTGGTGGAGTATTACAGCGAAAGAACGAGCCCCGCGGAATCTAGGTACCATTCGTACGAAATGGGAACTTTAGCAGTTGTAAACGCCGTCAAGCATTTCCGTCACTATCTACACGGACGAGAATTCCTTGTTATCACCGATTGCAATTCTTTGAAAGCATCTTGTAATAAGGTACATTTAAATGACAGGGTCTGCAGGTGGTGGGCTTCCCTGCAAAATTTTACCTTTGACATTATGTATCGGGAAGGTAAACGAATGGCCCACGTAGACTTCTTCTCGCGGAACCCCGTAAACTTAGATTACCGTGCGACCAGCAAAATTGTCGAGAAGGAAATTAACCTGGCCGAAATCTCCGGCGACTGGCTACTAGCGGAACAACGTCGCGACCCACAAATTTCTGAGATCGCCAATAAATTGCAGAACGAAGAGCTCGCGGGAGACGTCACGAACACGTACGAAATACGGTCCGGTACCCTTCATCGTAGAATACAAAGAAAGGGCAGAACTCTCTGCTTGCCCATTGTCCCGCGATGGCTTAGGTGGTCCGTTATAAGCCACGTGCACCAGTCCATTATGCACTTAGGTTGGGATAAAACGCTTGAGAAACTGTACGAGTATTACTGGTTCGAAGGAATGGCGAAGTATGTTCGCAAATTCGTAGAGAACTGTCATGCTTGTCGAGTTTCAAAGGCAAGTTCGGGTAGAGTACAAGCCGAATTACACCCCATACCTAAGACCAGCATACCTTGGCATACGATTCATGTGGATATAACGGGCAAACTATGCGGTAAAAACGACTCTAAGGAGTATGTCGTTGTGTCAGTCGACGCCTTCACCAAATTTGTATACTTGTACCATACCCGTAAGATAGATTCCTTAAATACCATTAAAGCATTAAAGTCCGCCATATTTTTATTCGGCAGTCCCTGCCGGATAATAGCAGATCAAGGAAGATGCTTTACGGGTAATGAGTTCCGAGATTTTTGCCAAGATAAGAACATTAAACTCCACTTAATAGCAACCGGTGCTAGTAGGGCCAATGGACAGGTAGAGCGCACTATGAGTACGCTAAAAAATATGTTCACGATGGTAGAAACGATCGGGCGGTCTTGGCAAGACGCGATCGGGGAAATACAATTGGCTTTAAATTGCACCATCAACCGTGTAACTAAATCAAGCCCGTTGGAACTGCTGATCGGGAAAGCAGCAAGGCCATACGGCTTGACGCTATCCGATAATATAGAGGAAAAGACCATAGATATCTCCGATGTAAGACGCCAAGCCATAAAAAATATAGAGGCTAGTGCCAAGTACGACAAAGACAGATTTGATAAAACTAAGGCGAAAGTGGTTAAGTTCAACCTCGGCGATTTTGTGCTACGGAAAATTGAAGAGAGAAACCAATGTAAACTAGATCCGAAATTTAAGGGTCCATTTAGGATAGCGGAGATTTTGGAGGGGGACCGATATATTCTAAAAACGTTAGACGGCAAACGCTCTTACAAGTATAGTCATGACAGGTTGAGAAGGATGCCAGATAGTCGCATTCCTGCGGATTTGGACGTTGTTAGTGGTGGCGAGGACAGTGACCCGAGCGATATGAGTACCCCGACCCCCGAGGGTCATTAACGCAAAGCCAGGAAGCCGAAGCGGTCGTGTACTCGCACGCACAGCCAGCTGCAAAGTTACGAACCTCAATCGGTCGTATGTTCGCACGCACCACCAGTGAAACTCTGTGCGGTCGTGCGATCTACAAAATCAAGATTCATCTGGGTGCAAAATCGCAAATAGTCCGTCACGCCACTACGACCCGACTGATAAACCACAGGATGCAACTAATATTTCGAATACGAATCATAATGTTATTAATCCTGTCCTTTTATTTTTGTTACCGAAACCTCTAGCAAAATCCTGTTGTCGAACTGGACCCTTGGTTTATTTGACATTTGATTAAGTTGTAAATAATGTTGATTGTACCAAATCTAATATTAGGAAAACCCAATATTTTAGCTACACCCGAGGACGTGTGATAGTCAGGATGCCCGTGTCGGAGATAAGAGGACACCGATGCCTTCCCTCCAAAACCTCGGGTAAATCCATAGAAACATTGCAATTAAAATCTACAGTTGTAATTAAACGATTTGCTGTCACTCTACCCAATTGTATTCGTTTGAGAATTGTGACAATGAGCTTGGGCTCAAGGCGACAATTAGTCGCCGAACGTGGCCGCGGTCAACGGGACGAACTCTCCATCTAACAAAGGCATTGAGTAACCCTATAGCTCTCCTTAAAAGAAAGATTTGTAGCGGCACGTGGCAGTAAACATTCCAACGGTTTCTGTCCCGTAGCTCGCCACACGCAGATCCTATTCTCCGGGCAGGATGTTTATCAGATGTCAACGCCTCTCCGCTGTACGTGGTCGGCTAGCCCGAGGGCCCGTTATAAATCTTAAGGTTTAGTTAACTAAAGTCCTTCAAACAGACAAACAGTCTTTGTCCCAACTACGGGAAGATAGGAGAAACATATTTTTCAACGAGCGCGGTCTCCCACTAGCAACTTTCCCCCGAGGGCGGCTAGCATCTTTTTCTAACCACCGATATGGAGATTGACCAATTAGCAACAACGGCAATTTCCCTTACTTTCTGAACGAAGGCTTTTCTCGACGAATCCGATGATCTCGTGTCCCTAGACACACCCCATTATAGTTTTCCTCTGTGGCATGATCGGGACGGGAAAGACATTCTTTCTCGCGATCTCATTGATGAAAGGAGTAACTCTTTACGACCAGTGAATATTACGCGTCCGACTTAGATTTTGTGAGTACGTTCATCTATCATCCCGACGACCGCGGATTCGTTATTGAACCTAGGATCATTGTCATTAGTTTCTCGAGCACCTAACTACCGCGGTTACTTGTCCGGTTCTATAATAATCGTATTTGCACTAGTCAATGTCTTCTCCATTGCATAACGACAACGTGTAACCCAAACGAAGATTCGTTTCACGCCCCTAACCCTGATTCTAATGTCCGCTCCGACATCAGAAGTGGGATCAGTGCCGATTATAACAGTGCAAGAGCTTACGACCATCGTGCGCGAGTTAATTCCGTCGCTAGTGCGAAAATCGAGTGTGGAACCTAACAATTTTTCGACTCCGCTGCATGGTGCGCAGCTACCAATCTGATTATGGAGGAAGATCCTTTACAAAGCAGTGCCCTGAATATAATTTCAATACCGAGTGTCGAATCGACTTCTACGTAGTGGAGGCGCTAACTGGTAGATCAAGCCATCCGGGTGAGTCGTTTCCATTTTACCCCGATTTCGGAGCCGAGTGTTCGCTAATTAAAGAATCCGTAGTCTCGAGAATCTCTGGCAAAGGAACGATTGATATTGTAGTAATGCGAGTAATAAGAAATATTGGTACTAAACGTATCGCTCAAATCTTGTCCATTGCAGGTGCCGGTGGTTAGAGATAAACTTTCCATGTTCTCGCTGATAGTTATTTAACAATACGATATCGCGATTGCTCGTTAAATTTTAAGCCAAGATTTTGACGTAATATTACACAAAATAGCCTCGCTATGTGTAAAACAAAAACAATTAATGCCTGTAATAAAACCGCTGAAAACGAGATCGATGTTAATGAAGTTGACAATGAGGTACGTGGTAGCGATAAAAGTCGATTAATCTTTCTTTTCGAAAATTCAGAGATTCATCCGTTACGGGTTCCCTACGTACTCGTACAAAAAAATACAGGCCAGTTAGAAGTACAATTAATTGATCCTAACATCGCCGTACAAGGAGTCCTAATAGACTTCGCGAGCGCAGAATAGTACGTGATAGAACAAGCGACTTAATTACAGCCAAAAATCATAAAGCCTAGTAATTGACCGTTCGCGAGCCCTGTGTTACTCGTGAAGACGAACAATGGTTCAGATAGATGATAGGTAGATTTTCGAGAACTAAATAAATATACGGTCGCGGATCGGTATCCTTTACCCCTCACTGCGGATCAAGTCGCGAGATTGCAAAAGCGAGATATTTTATTATTCTGGACATGGCCGGCGGGTTTCTCCAAATCCCAATTCATCCTAATTCTAGGAAGTATACAGCATTGATTACCCTCGATGAACAATTTGATAATAAGTTGTTGTTTTCTTCGAATTCTTTTGTGCCTTTATTCGACCCATTCGATGTCCTTTATTTGCATAACATATGTGCGTGCGCGTTTAATGTTTCTTCCGGAAGTCATTTTCGGGACGGCGATACTATGCTGATCCTGTCGAAAATGGGGATTCTTATACTTCCGGACAACCCTAATAATTGTGCAGCTCATACTTGTCTAAATATTCTAATATTTATGTTCTTCCTTGCTACAATTTTGTAAATCATCAAAGCGTTTACTACGGAAATCCTCAGGAGACGTCGCGAATACGTATGAGTTACGGTCCGGCACCCTCCATCCTAAAATACAGAGAAAAGGTAGAACTCTCTGCTTGCCCATCGTTCCAAGAGGGCTTAGGTGGCCCGTTATTAACCATGTGCAACGGTCAATTATGTACGTAGGTTGGGATAAAACGCTTGAGAAACTGTGCGAGTGTTACTGGTTCGAAGGAATGGCGGAGGATGTTCGCGAATTCGTAGAGAACTGTCACGCTTGTCAAGTTTCGAAGGCCAGTTCAGGTAAAATACGAGCTGAATTACATCCTATACCTAAGACCAGCATACCTTGGCATACAGTTCACGTGGACATAACGGGCAAACTAAGCGGTAAAAGTGGTTCGAAAGAATATGTCATTGTTTTGGTCGACGTCTTCGCTAAATTCGCATATCTGCATCATACTCGTAAAGTAGATTTCCTTAGTACCGTTAAAGTACTTACGTACTATATTTTTATTCGGCAGTCCTTGCCGGACAATAGCGGATCAACAGAGGTGTCCTAACGGGTAAAGAATTCCAAGATTTCTGGCAAGGTAAACACTAAAACTCCTCTTAATCTCAATCGGCGCGAGTAGGGCCAACGGTCAAGTAGAGCGTATTACGGGTACGTTGAAAATTATGTTCACGATCATAGAAACGACCGGGCGATCGTGGCTAGACGCGGTTGGCAAAATACGGCTGGCTTTAAATTGCACCACCAACCGCGTGACTAAATCGAGCCCATTGGAACTATTAATTGGTGGAACAGCAAAGACCTTACGACTCGTTGATACCCGATAATATCGAAGAAAAAGAAGTAGATATCTCTGATGTAAGACAGCGGGCAATAGAGGATATAGAAATTAGTGCTAGATACGATAAAGGTGGAGTTGACAAAACTAAAGCTAAGGTAGTTAGGTTTAACCTTGGTGATTTTGTATTATGCAAAAACGAGGAAAGAAACCAGACGAAGTTAGATCCGAAATTCAGAAGTCCATTCGAGATAGCAAAGATTTTGGAAGGAGATAGATATACTTTAAAAACCTTAGACGGCAAACAATCATATAAGGACAGACATGACAGACTGAGAAAGATGCTAGAAAGTTGCGCCCCTGCTGAGATGGACGTCTGCGGTGATGACAACGATGGTGATAATAACGATGCAAGTGCACTGACCTCAGAGGATCATTAACACCACGTTGTGGTCGTAGTGTATATCCACTGTGATGTCTCATACATCTGTAATATACCCACAGTGACGTTTTGTGTATCTGCAATATATCCACTGTGATGTCTCATAC
The DNA here is from genome assembly GCF_011952205.1 of Bombus bifarius. Classification (NCBI taxonomy): domain Eukaryota; kingdom Metazoa; phylum Arthropoda; class Insecta; order Hymenoptera; family Apidae; genus Bombus; species Bombus bifarius. The sequence continues at coordinate 26,345 of NW_022884547.1, forward strand.
ATCTGTAATATACCCACAGTGACGTTTTGCGTATCTGCAATATATCCACTGTGATGTCTCATACATCTGTGATATACCCACAGTGACGTTTTGCGTGTCTGCAATATATCCACTGTGATGTCTCATACATCTGTAATATACCCACAGTGACGTTTGCGTATCTGCAATGTATCCACTGTGATGTGTCATACATCTGTGATATACCCACAGTGACGTTTGCGTATCTGAAATATATCGACTGTGATGTTTCATGTATCTGTAATATACCCACAGTGACGTTTTGCGTATCTGCAATATATCCACTGTGATGTCTCATACATCTGTGATATACCCACAGTGACGTTTTGCGTGCCTGCAATATATCCACTGTGATGTTTCATACATCCGTAATATACCCACAGTGACGTTTTGCGTGTCTGCAATATATCCACTGTGGTGTTTCATACATCTGCAATATACCCACAGTGATACACCCAACGTAGCAATATGATCCAACAAACTGAGATTCATCAGTGTACGAAATCGAACATGATCTGTCGTGTCATTACGGTCTGGCGACTCACAGAACGCAACTAGCACTTTGAATACAAATTATAACGCTACAAATTCTTGTTCTCTTTTAGTTTTGTGTTGTCAAGCCTCAGAACGAAATTTTGTTATTGCACTGGACCCTTGACTTACTTGGACATTTAGTTAAATCGTAAATAATGTCAGTTGCATCGAATCTAATGTAAGAAAGCACGATATTTTAGTTACACACGAGGACGTGTGATAGTCAGGATGACCGTGTCGGAGATGAAAGTACACCGGAGTCTGTAATTGAACAATTGTAGTTGTTCAACCCGATTGTAATTGTTCGAGAGTCGTGATAATGAGCTTGGGCTCGAGGCGACAGTCAGTCGCCGAACGTAGCCGCGGTCACGGGATGGACGCTTTGTCTAACAAAGGTATGGAGTAATTCTATAGCTCTCCTTAAAAGAAATATTCGTGGCGACACGCGACAGTAAACATTCCAACGGTTTCTGTCCTGTGGCTCGCCACACGCCGACCCTATTCTTCGAGTAAGATGATTGCCAGATGTCGATGCGTCTCCGCAGTACATGTTCGGCTAGCTCGAGGGCCCGTTATAAATCTTAAGGTTTAGTTAACTAAAGTCCTTCAAACAGACAAACAGTCTTTGTCCCAACTACGGGAAGATAGGGGAGACATATTTTTCAACGAGCGGCGCCTCCCACTAGCAACTTTCCCTCGAGGGCGGCTAGCATCTTTTTCTAACCACCGATATGGAGATTGACCAATTAGCAGCAACGCCAATTTCCCTTACTTTCTGAACGAAGGCTTTTCTCGACGAATCCGATGATCTCGTGTCCCTAGACACACCCCATTATAGTTTTCCTCTGTGGCATGATCGGGACGGGAAAGACATTCTTTCTCGCGATCTCATTGATGAAAGGAGTAACTCTTTACGACCAGTGAATATTACGCGTCCGACTTAGATTTTGTGAGTACGTTCATCTATCATCCCGACGACCGCGGATTCGTTATTGAACCTAGGATCATTGTCATTAGTTTCTCGAGCACCTAACTACCGCGGTTACTTGTCCGGTTCTATAATAATCGTATTTGCACTAGTCAATGTCTTCTCCATTGCATAACGACAACGTGTAACCCAAACGAAGATTCGTTTCACGCCCCTAACCCTGATTCTAATGTCCGCTCCGACATCAGAAGTGGGATCAGTGCCGATTATAACAGTGCAAGAGCTTACGACCATCGTGCGCGAGTTAATTCCGTCCCTAGTGCAAAAATCGAGTGTGGAACCTAACAATTTTTCGACTCCGCTGCATGGTGCGCAGCTACCAATCTGATTATGGAGGAAGATCCTTTACAAAGCAGTGCCCTGAATATAATTTCAATACCGAGTGTCGAATCGACTTCTACGTAGTGGAGGCGCTAACTGGTAGATCAAGCCATCCGGGTGAGTCGTTTCCATTTTACCCCGATTTCGGAGCCGAGTGTTCGCTAATTAAAGAATCCGTAGTCTCGAGAATCTCTGGCAAAGGAACGATTGATATTGTAGTAATGCGAGTAATAAGAAATATTGGTACTAAACGTATCGCTCAAATCTTGTCCATTGCAGGTGCCGGTGGTTAGAGATAAACTTTCCATGTTCTCGCTGATAGTTATTTAACAATACGATATCGCGATTGCTCGTTAAAGTTTAAGCCAAGATTTTGACGTAATATTACACAAAATAGCCTCGCTATGTGTAAAACAAAAACAATTAATGCCTGTAATAAAACCGCTGAAAACGAGATCGATGTTAATGAAGTTGACAATGAGGTACGTGGTAGCGATAAAAGTCGATTAATCTTTCTTTTCGAAAATTCAGAGATTCATCCGTTACGGGTTCCCTACGTACTCGTACAAAAAAATACAGGCCAGTTAGAAGTACAATTAATTGATCCTAACATCGCCGTACAAGGAGTCCTAATAGACTTCGCGAGCGCAGAATAGTATGTGAGAGAACAAGCGACTTAATTACAGCCAAAAATCATAAAGCCTAGTAATTCACCGTCCGCGAGCCCTGTGTTACTCGTGAAGACGAACAATGGTTCAGATAGATGATAGGTAGATTTTCGAGAACTAAATAAATATACGGTCGCGGATCGGTATCCTTTACCCCTCATTGCGGATCAAGTCGCGAGATTGCAAAAGCGAGATATTTTATTATTCTGGACATGGCCGGCGGGTTTCTCCAAATCCCTATTCATCCTAATTCTAGGAAGTATACAGCATCGATTACCCTCGATGAACAGTTTGGATAATAAGTTGTTGTTTTCTTCGAATTCTTTTGTGCCTTTGTTCGATCCATTCGATGTCCTTTATTTGCATAACATAAGTGCGTGCGCGTTTAATGTTTCTTCCGGAAGTCATTTTCGGGACGGCGATACTATGCTGACTCCGTCGAAAATGGGGATTCTTATATTTTCGGACAACCCTAATAATTTTGCAACTCATACTTGTCTAAATATTCTAATATTTATGTTCTTCCTTGCTACAATTTTGTAAACCATCAAAGCGTTTACTACGGAAACCCCCAGGAGTAGTCGCGTGCCAAGTCTTCTGTAGCATTTGACCCTTTTTAATTGCGGTGACATAAGAAATCATTTGGTCGGAGTGATCTGTACTACACTTTCCTTCGTTCCATTCAGCAGCGGCTGCTGATTTCGAGGTTGCGAACAAACGAAACGAGAGATCATTCTTGAGATTCCTTTGAAAACACGTATAACAGCCAACGTGCCATTCTTACATTGTCGTCTATTTGGATGATGTCCTAATTATTGCCGACTCGATAGATCAAGCTCTAAAAGTATTGCACACCGTACTAGATACCCTTGTAAAAGCCGGATTCTCCTTTAACTTTTCAAAATGTTCTTTTCTAAAGGCATCGGTACTCTATTTGGAATATGTAATTTACGACGGAGAAGTTCGTCCCAATCCGGGTAAAATGCACGCCTTGAGTTCTTTACCTGCGTCAACGACCGTCACACAGCTCAGGCAGTTCATAGGTTTAGCCCTTTATTTCCGAAAATTCGTCCCTAAATTTTCACTGGTAATGAAACCATTGTATGCGCTTACTTCCGATAATAAAAACATGACTTGGACAGATAGGCATGAAAAAATAAGGCAAAAGGTAATTTCCGCCCTGACCGACGCGCCGGTGTTAATGGTATTTGATCCGAACTACCCGATAGAACTTCGTATCGACGCTAGTTCGGATGGATATGAGGTTATTTTAATGCACAAGATTGAAGGTAAAAATAGAGTAATGGAATATTATAAGAACAGTATAAGAAGTAGCCCTGCGGAATCTAGGTATCATTCTTACGAACTAGAAACGTTAGCAGTTGTGAACGCCGTCAAGCATTTCCGTCATTATCTCCACGGACGAGAATTTCTTGTCGTCTCCGATTGTAATCCTTTCAAGGCATCCAGTAGTAAGGTAAATTTAAATGACAGGGTTTACAGGTGGTGGGCTTACTTACAAACTTTTACTTTTGACATTCTGTACCGGGAAGGTAAACGAATGGCCCACGTAAATTTTGTCTCGCGAAATCCCGTAGACTTGGATCACCTTACGATCAACGAAGTCATAGAGAAGGAAATCAATCTGACCGAAATCTCCGAAGACTAGCTATTAGTGGAATAACGTCGCGACTCCCAAATTTCTGGGATCGTCAATAAATTACAGAATGAAGAGCTCGCGGAAGACGTCGCGAATACGTATGAGTTACGGTCCGGTACCCTTCATCGTAAAATACAGAGAAAAGGCAGAACTCTCTGCTTGTCCATTGTCCCCAGAGGTTTTAGATGATCTGTTATTAACCATGTGCAACAGTCAATTATGCACTTAGGTTGGGATAAAACGCTTGAGAAACTGTGCGAGTGTTACTGGTTCGAAGGAATGGCGGAGTATGTTCGCCATTGTATGTAATTCGTAGAGAACTGTCACGCTTGTCAAGTTTCGAAGGCCAGTTCAGGTAAAATACAAGCTGAATTACATCCTATACCTAAGACCAGCATACCTTGGCATACAGTTCACGTGGACATAACGGGCAAACTAAGCGGTAAAAGTGGTTCGAAAGAGTATGTCATTGTTTTGGTCGACGTCTTCACTAAATTCGCATATCTGCATCATACTCGTAAAGTAGATTTCCTTAGTACCGTTAAAGCACTTAAGTACTATGTTTTTATTCGGCAGTCCCTGCCGGATAATAGCGGATCAGGGAAGATGTTTTACGGGCAAAGAATTTCCAGACTTTTGTCAAGATAAATACACTAAATCCCATTTAATTGCGACCGGAGCTAGTAGGGCCAACGGACAGGTAGAGCGTATTATGAGTACGCTAAATAAAACATGTTCACAACAATAGAAACCAACTGGCGGTCCTGGCAAGACGCGATCGGGGAAATACAACTGGCCTTAAATTGTACCACCAACCGCGTGACTAAGTCAAGCCCGTTGGAACTACTAATCGGTAAAACAGCGAGACCCTACGGCTTATCCCTACCCGACAATATCGAAGAAAGAGAAGTAAATATCTCCCATATAAGACAGCAGGCGATAAAGAATATAGAAGCAAGCGCCAAATACGATAAGGATAGGTTCGACGAAAACAAAGCTAAAATAGTTAGGTTCAACCTTGGCGATTTCGTATTACGCAAAAACGAGGAAAGAAACCAGACGAAGTTAGATCCGAAATTCAGGGGTCCATTCGTAATAGCAGAGACTTTGGAAGGAGATAGATATACCCTAAAAACCTTAGACGGCAAACGATCATATAAGGACAGACACGACAGACTGAGAAAAATGCCAGAAGGTTGCGTCCCTGCTGAGTTAGACGTCTGCGGTGATGACAACGGCGGTGATAATAACGATGCAAGTACACTGACCTCAGAGGATCATTAACACTGCGTTGTGGTCATAGTAATACACCGAGTGGTTTTATATGCTTTTTGTTGTAAACCGTTGAGTGGGTTTACGTGCTTTTTGTTGTAAACCGTTGAGTGGGTTTACGTGCTTTTTGTTGTAAACCGTTGAGTGGGTTTACGTGCTTTTTGTTGTAAACCGTTGAGTGGGTTTACGTGCTTTTTGTTGTAAACCGTTGAGTGGGTTTACGTGCTTTTTGTTGTAACCCGTTGAGTGGGTTGATGTGCTTTCTGTTGTAACCCGTTGAGTGGGTTGATGTGCTTTTTGTTGTAACCCGTTGAGTGGGTTGATGTGCTTTTTGTTGTAACCCGTTGAGTGGGTTGATGTGCTTTTTGTTGTAACACGTTGAGTGGGTTGATGTGCTTTTTGTTGTAACCCGTTGAGTGTCTTTACGATCAGTGAATGTTCCGCGTCCGACTTAGATTTTGTGAGTACGTTCATCTATCATCCCGTCGACCGCGGATTCGTTATTGAACCTGGGATCATTGTCATTTGTTTCTCGAGTACCTAACTACCACGGTTACGTGTCCGGTTCTATAATAATCGTATTTGCACTAGTCAATGTCTTCTCTATTGCATAACGACAACGTGTAACCCAAACGAAGATTCGTTTCACGCCCCTAACCCTAATTTTAATGTAAACCCGACATCAGAAGTGGGATCAGTGCCGGTTATAACAGTGCAAGAGCTTACGATCATCGTGCGCGAGTTAATTCCGTCGCTAGTGCAAAAATCGAGTGTGGAACCTAACAATTTTTCGACTCCGCTGCCTGGTGCGCAGCTACCAATCTGATTATGGAGGAAGATCCTTTACAAAGCAGTGCCCTGAATATAATTTCAATACCGAGTGTCGAATTGACTTCTACGTAGTGGAGGCGCTAACTGGTAGATCAAGCCATCCGGGTGAGTCGTTTCCATTTTAACCCGATTTCGGAGCCGAGTGTTCGCTAATTAAAGAATCCGTAGTCTTGAGAATTTCTGGCAAAAGAACGATTGATATAGTAGTAATGCGAGGAATAAGAAATATTGGTACTAAACGTATCGCTCAAATCTTGTCCGTTGCAGGTGTCGGTGGTTAGAGATAAACCTTTCATGTTCTCGCTGATAGTTATTTAACAATACGATATCGTGATTACTCGTTAAATTTTAAGCCAAGATTTTGACATAATATTACACAAAATAGCCTCGCTATGTGTAAAACAAAAATAATTAATGCCTGTAATAAAACCGCTGAAAACGAGATCGATGTTAATGAAGTTGACAATGAGGTACGTGGTAGCGATAAAAGTCGATTAATCTTTCTTTTCGAAAATTCAGAGATTCATCCGTTACGGGTTCCCTACGTACTCGTACAAAAAAATACAGGCCAGTTAGAAGTACAATTAATTGATCCTAACATCGCCGTACAAGGAGTCCTAATAGACTTCGCGAGCGCAGAATAGTACGTGATAGAACAAGCGACTTAATTACAGCCAAAAATCATAAAGCCTAGTCATTCACCGTTCGCGAGCCCTGTGTTACTCGTGAAGACAAACAATGGTTCAGATAGATGATAGGTAGATTTTCGAGAACTAAATAAATATACGGTCGCGGATCGGTATCCTTTCCCCCCATTGCGGATCAAGTCGCGAGATTGCAAAAGCGAGATATTTTATTATTCTGGACATGGCCGGCGGGTTTCTCCAAATCCCTGTTCATCCTAATTCTAGGAAGTGTACAGCATTGATTACCCTCGATGAACAATTTGGATAATAAGTTGTTGTTTTCTTCGAATTCTTTTGTGCCTTTGTTCGATCCATTCGATGTCCTTTATTTGCATAACATAAGTGCGTGCGCGTTTAATGTTTCTTCCGGAAGTCATTTTCGGGACGGCGATACTATGCTGACTCCGTCGAAAATGGGGATTCTTATATTTTCGGACAACCCTAATAATTTTGCAACTCATACTTGTCTAAATATTCTAATATTTATGTTCTTCCTTGCTACAATTTTTTAACCATCAAAGCGTTTACTACGGAAACCCTCAGGAGTAGTCGCGTGCCAAGTCTTCTGTAGCATTTGACCCTTTTTAATTGTGGTGACATAGGGGATCATTTGGTCGGAGTGATCTGTACTACACTTTCCTTC
>NW_022884548.1:0-23105 GCF_011952205.1 Bombus bifarius
TAATAACTACTTCAAAATTACATATGTTCTTGCACGAATTCAAAAGTACGTATGATACAATTACAATTGATTCTAAAATAATAATTATTTGAAGATATTAAGATACTAATTAAACGTTTCACTATATTTCAAAATCTGGAACAACAAATTTTTATTTATAAAAAATGAAACTGTCTTTATATATTCTTTGTCATGATGCTATTTCTTATTACCATGTCGACATTTTTTAAAATTCATTTTGTTATCTCTACGCAATATGAAAATTCATATACTGCTTAATATTTTTTACATATTATCCATCCACCGCATGATATCTCCTGAAAAATCAAAATATTAATGTTATATTATTACAATGCTTCTTAAATTTCAAATTTTGACAAATTTGAAATCCAATATATTTTGCACAATTATTATTTATCAAAAAATTCTAAGTTAGTAACTTTCTTTTCAAATGGCAAATAACATATACATTGACTTACCTGTAAGTTTTTGTTCCCAATCATCATTTCCTCTTATAGAACATCATTATTGTTCTCATAATTACTACCAGTGTCATAGATATTGTAGTGGCTACAACTGAATTAATAGAAAATGATAAATAACTGTGTATAACAATGACACATAACTTTTACTTACATATCAGTCGATAAGGGATTACTGTGATATCCTGTTGATGTTTCTTAAGGCACTTGATTAGGTGCGATACGGTATCATTCCTTACGGTATACTGTAGATAAGTATTTTAGAAAATAACAAGAATAAATCTAAATTATTCAGAGGTTCCAGTTTCGGCTTAGACATAAATACAGGACCATTTGCAAAGAAGAAAGGGTGCGTTTCTACAGCCTCGTTATAGTAACCATGAATACCGATCTCTGAATTACTGGTTACTAAACATAAATATCCTATAAAATTTAATATATTTCTTTAATTTTTAATACATACATGAGTTAGTAGTTCTAAATTATGAATCATCTTACCTGTGATATTACACTTTTCCTTATAATATCATCACTCAAGTGAACAACATTAAGATCATGTAAACCATGTCATCCTATCTTACTGTGAAGATACTTAGTTATGTTATCTAACATTATAAAAATATCATCAAATTCAAGTCCTTTTATTCACATCACATGGCCACGACGATCTGGTTCTTCGTTATATAATGTTCTAAAATTTGTCGTACATATAGGATGTACAAACCGTGATATCAAGGTATCAGTTCTTCCTTCCCAAGGGACAGTTTCATTAAAATTATGATAGAATTAAAAATTAATTATTAATATTCTAACAATCATATATGTTAAATACATTATAGTCAACGATATATACCTGAGCGAATGTAGGGGTGATTCCTTGATAATTATAAATGTCATCAGCCCACATCATTGTGCCACTTCTTTGTACTCCAGCCTCTGGATTAGCAGCCTAAACAAACATACAAAATTTTATAGAAGCTGCACAAAATATAGTATATATGCGCAATATTGAAGCGTTCAAGGGGATATAAAGGTAATGTACATCACATACACGTGTACTCTCATGCAACAAAATACAATTAGATTTAATAGTATAAGCTCTTTTATTCATCATAATAGATTGGAAATTTAAGTGTCTTACGAGGTTGAGTAAAAAGTTACCCGCTCTGTCGGTGTAGAATTTATTTTAAGCAATTGTCAAAAAAGACATACATCATTTTTTGACATAATCACTCAATTTCTGTATACACTTTGTCCATTTGCTGAAGGACCTTCGTATTTTCTCATTAAAAAATGTTTTGGGCTGAGCTGCGAACCACGAATGCATCGTCGTCTTCACCTTTTCATCAGCTTTTTCGGCATCCATCTCGCACAAACTTTTTAAAACCCAAATCTGTCGTGCACTATTGCATAAGCAGAGCCGTGGCTGATTTGCAAATGATTTGCCACATTATCCAGTGTCACTCGTCTATTCCATAGAGCATAAGTTCATGAGCACGTTCAATGTTGTCATCGTGGATGTGGACGGGCGTCCAGCTGTTTTTTCATAACACTTGTGCGATCTTCTTTGAACTTTTGTGCCCATTCAAACACACTTCGTGACAAAACACTTTCTCCATAATGTGCATTAAATCTTTGATAAATATAGGCATCAAACATAACCTCCGACCACAAGAAACGAATCACAGCATCCTGCACTGTTTTCCTGCAAATCGCCATTGCAAAGCGCCATTACTCGCGCAACGGTCACAAACGAATTGACGTAACACAATGAAACCTACGCAGCAGCACTGAACAGATATTGACGTCATACGAAGAGTGCAGATGGATCAGTACGGTCGACAGAAGTTTTAACTATCTGGAGTGCGGATAAATTTTTACCGAGAGTCGTATAGGAATCTATAATCTGTAAGTACACCTTTGGCTGAATGGAAATTTCTCTTACATATAGTCAAAAATGCAGAAACAGTGTATTGAATTGGAAAGTGATAAAAAATAAGCGAAGTTTCGAGGTTGCATGTGATTGCATGAGTACACAGGACGTTTTTAGCGAATAAAAAATAATTTTGAAAGACACGAGACTTATCTTGTATTTTATGCACTCTCTGTGTCCGAATCTCCAGAAGCTCTCTATCTTATGAAGTGTTTTAGATTAGCCGGAAAATTTTGTATGTACATGCAAGAAGTATACGATCTAAGTGGAATATTCCATTATTCTCTTGATACAACAGAAACGAAATTTACAGAACTTCTCAGAAAGTTGGTTTATTATTACCAGATTAATAGAATTAATATACGTTTATCATCTTTACATACCTAAGTCGTGGAGGTTTATCGTGCGTAAAAAATTAGTGTCGTTTCAAAGTTACATTTCGTACATTTTAAGCCTATAATTTGTAACGTACAAAACAATGTAAATTTGAGCTGTTTCTTATCTCCACAATAAGAAAATCCAACTTTACGTTTTTACACAATGATATTTATGGAACAGTAATATCATATTATTGCATCGCTTGGAGAATGAAGTCAAGGTACGATGTGACCCTAGTGTAAACGCTGGGATAGCCAGCTGTGCCGCACTTATAAGCGTAAGACACAATACCTATTAAATACGAGGTTAATTCATGTTGTATCAGCAGTGGTCCGCCGCGGTCAGCCTGAAAGGATCGTTAAATTTTTAATCAAAGATATTGAAATATATCGATCGAATTGTATTGAAATTATACTTATATACAGTAATAATCTTCTATTGATTTGTGTATAGAAATACTCCAATTTATAATGTACATGTTATATGTATTTTGAGCAAAACTAAGATTAGAAGGAAATTAGATTAAATACCATAATGAGGTGTGAGAAGTGGGCAAAACTATTAAATTGTGTTTATCTATTATTTCTAATGTTTAAGACGTCGATTTGATGTTAATTCGAATTGACGTGTCTTCAGATACCGTATAGTTTGTAGTAACTCTGTAACTTAATTACCGTACAAGAATCCTCTCCACCCTGAGCATGTTCGGCGCATATTATACCATCAGTGATATCAGGTGCATTAGGAAATTTGGAATAAGCTATTTTGCATTCGGCGTTCTTAATCACTGGCATTTGTACTTCCATTAATGCATTACGTCGTGGTCGTCCTACGAAGAAAATAAGAAAGATATTTAAGACTGGAACTGTTTAATTTTATTATAAAATTGATATCACTTACTATATCTTAACGCTCTTCATCCAGCAACAAAGGGGTTATAGCCGACGAAGTTGCTCTTTCGTAGGGGCTCTTTCGTACAAATGGGATATACGTACCCTGAAAAATAAAAAAATAAATGAAAATGCAGGAAACGAATGACCAAAAGTATGAGAAAGAATTGTACACGCTTTATGACACAATATATGTGTACAGTAAGAAATTTCAGGATATGATACTTCAGTAATACTCAATAGCATATATATATATTTGAGGACTTACTTGAAAATGGCACCTCCTCCACCAATCTAAGAATGGCAATATTATGATTGTGTATGTTTTCTATTCCATCCATATGTGCACAATGTGCTGCGGTCAAAACATGCCTAGCCGATATCAGGGAACCTCCGCACTTCCATAGTGGTTTGTCTGGGTTTCTGGGATTACGAAAACCTAATGCAGCGATCCATGACCAAGCGCCTAAAATGCAATAGTCATAGTTGTTAATATACATAATTTTTTCTCACATAACGAGTAACAACGATTATTACCTATTCGATATTCGATCATACTGCAGACGATAAGTACATACGTACAAGTACTCTGAAATAGAGATTTGATAAAGACAGAAATTAAATTTTTATTCCAGTGGAATACAAATTATTAAATAATTCTATATAATTTCTATTTGAACTATACTGAACTATAAAGTTCAAACGTGTAATTTCTGCCCTAACAGTTTTTGATCTCTATCCATATTATTACTCCTATATCAATTTTTTATTTCAAGCAAAAAGATACTCTTCCTAACATGAAGTAAAAGAAAGAAATAATTCAAGTTAATAAGTAAAGTTACTACCGATAAAATTATTATTTAGTCTAATTGAAATGTACATTGATGTGCTGTTTAATGCCTTTAAAGTTCATTCTTTGCAGTAAATGGCTTATTATTAATCGGAAAGAAAGACATAAAACGTACCAAGTTCAGCTGGTTTACCATCGACCAGCCTGGTATGAGATACGTTGCTAAAACCACAGTATGGTGGTCGCCAAGCCTTATACTTATACACAGTTTTTATTAAAATTTCTCTCTTCTCTTTGTTTGGATCGTCCGGACAGCAAACGATCGTAACATTGCCCTGGTATCTGCACACTGATCGTCTATAAAAATCGGTGGCTGTACGGTACTGTATCTGCCATATTTCTTGCAGAGGTTTACATTTTCTGTAGTCAAGGCACCTGCCTTCTTGATTGTCCGGTGTGGTACATTCTGGATTAAACAATTTTAAAACATTTATACAGTTCAAAGATGCGTAAGAAAGCGACACCGATTACTCAACTTTCGAAGTAAAAAGCCGATCAAGTCCACCGGATTGCCCTACAGACACGTATTAATCCGTAAGAGTTAGTCATCATGTTGATAATAATTATCTAAAGAAACTCACGTGAAAATATAAAATTTTAAGTGATTAGATATTGTGTTAGCCATACTTAAGAAAGAAAATGAAAATGAATGAAATGAAAGAAAAGGACTACCTTCAACCTCATTTTTTAAATAAACACTTTGTCAGTTTTGCGGTAAATAAATTCTTAGGAATTCAGGACAGTTTTTAGTGAATCATTTTGTTTCGACCGTTCACGGAGAGACGCGATCGCGGGATAGCACGTCAACGAGAGTTGTAAGTTCCCGTTACGATTAAATAATCGACGCCACGAATTGATCGATCCCCTTATTTCGATTATGATAATAAGGGTAGTTCAATGAAATTCCACAGAATTAACACAAATAAATTAATGTTTATTTCAACAACTTATTAACTAGAAAGATATAAATGGAACAAAAAAATGTAACTGCGTTTTGGTTGATAAGTAATGCGCGACATACCACATGTGTTGACGGTTCGACTTCTCGAAAAGTTCTGAACGCCTTTCGATTTTTTTCGTTTTTTCTGGAAGGCGACCCCCACTACGTTCGGATCACGCCACATTCTTTTACGCGAGGTAAAATACGGGCCACGAGTCGACGTTTCTGGAAGTCGCCCTACTTAATGAACCATGCGCTTGCCACTACAATGTTTGTTTGTCGGGCAGACGCGACGATCCGTCTGCGACATTATAGTGCCGCGATCGATAGTTAAGAATATGACCTATGGTAAGCCGCATGGCGTAACATTCTCCCCCCGTTGAGAGGGTACCGATCAAACTAGCGAGGTGTGGTTGAAGTTCCCATCTTATTTCGTCTCGGTGGCTAGTTGTTCGGGTTTCTCGAGATCGGGTTGAATTGGCAGTGGGACAAGCCTTTTGACGCCCCGATCCAAAATGCTCTTTGCCGTCTGAACTGTAGCTGTCCGGATGACACCATCGGCGCCTGGATGAACCTTGATAACTCGGCCCAGAGGCCAATGCATGGAGGGAACGTTGTCCTCTCTGAGGATGACGATTGTGCCCTTTTGGATGCTGTGTCCACCCTTGCTCCATTTATTGCGGTTGGTTAGCTCGTTCAAATACTCCTTATGCCAGCGGTTCCAAAAATGTTGTTTAAGCTGTTGGATATGCTGCCATTTGGAGAGTCGGTTCGATGGAATGTCTCTGAAATCTCGATCACGTAAGCACATTAATGAATCGCCAATGAGGAAATGTCCGGGAGTGAGGGCTAGGAGATCATTTGGATCGGTGGAGATAGGAGTTAGCGGGCGGGAATTGAGGACTGCTTCTATTTCTATGATAAGAGTATTACGGTGTTAAGCTCATATGTTTCTGTTTCTCCACTCGCGCTGCGCCATAATATCCTTTGATATTTCCGATCCTCTGGTCGTACGAGGAATTGCCGATACATTTTCTCGATGTCGCCAGTAAGTACATACTGATGAGCGCGGAATCTAATTAATATACAAAATAAATTGTGAATTGATTCGAGAATATAGGATTTCCCCATTTTCATGATTATCCTGATTTTTGTATAAATATATTTTTTAAGATACTAATAATTAGGTACTTATAAATTAGTATTATCAATTATTTTGCATTTATAATTCCGCCTCTAGTATAAGTGTTAATTGAAAACTAACTTTATGTTTCAAAAAGTACTAGCAAAGTCGTTGAGTAACAAGCCACTGATGCTAACACAAATAGCATTGTCGTAATTAAATATTTCTAAATATTCATTTTTCATTTTGAACCTGTAGAAACAATTTATTATATATACTATTAGCTAAGTAATTGCATACTTAATTAAGTCGAAATATAAAACTTAGTTATTTTAATAATTTAGAAAATAAAAAACTGACAAACATTTCAATTTAATTTATGGTTGGAACAAAAGACAGTTATTTTTCATTAATTGAAATATTGCAATGCAGAGTACTTTCCAAAATACGCCGAGAGTATTCCTGATGGTGAAACGAGCGTTGCTTCATCGAACGCAGCTAAAGAAAACATCTATGTAGTTGGTGGTACGATGCCTGAAATAGAGGGCGATAAATTGTACAATACCTGTACTATTTGGGGTCCCGATGGAACTTTGATAGCAAGACATCGAAAGGTAAGTAATATATTCCTTTATGGCTTTGAATTTGAAAAAATTGGGGTGAAGAAAGTGACTCTATCTAGGAATAATTTAGGAATATACATATGTACATACGTATACTATAACCAATTCTATAATTTGCGGTTTATAAAATACGTTATGATACGGGAAACGCCCATTTTTGTTGTAATGTGTAATATAAATTTTTCACATACTTAAAATATTATTATACTTATTTTTTCTCCTTTTTAAACATTATTAAATGATAAGATTTTTTAATAAAAGAAAGTGATAAAAACGCTGTCAGTTATTAAATAAAAAATAATTAAAGTTTAGGAGTTGGTAACTTTGATATTAAATTACAAAAGTTGCAGCAATAGAATTAGCGACCACATTTTTATGTTATTAGGTACATCTATTCGACATCGACATTCCTAATAAGATTACTTTTCGAGAGAGTGATTCACTCAGTCCTGGTAACTCCCTAACGACGTTCGATGTGAAGGGCTGCAAAATAGGTATTGGCATTTGCTATGATATTAGATTCGAGGAAATGGCACGCATTTATCGGAACAAAGGTACAGTAACTTAATCGATCAATACTTAACTAGCAAAAAATTAAATATCTTTCTTAAATATATTCTATATAAAATTAATATAATCTGTAACTCTGTATAAAAAGAAGCTTAATTTAAAAAACCAGTATATTTGCTGAAAATGAAACAAATAAAAGAATTAAAAGCACAATAAGAAGACTGTCCTCGCATATTCAGAAATGATGGAATGTGAACCGTGCAACTACGAAGTTAATTGGTATTCGGTGGCTTCATATTTCCTGCTTCTCTGGGTTAGGTTGCCAAATGCTGATATATCCAGCGGCATTCAATATGACCACTGGACCACTGCACTGGTCATTACTTCAGCGTTTCAGAGCGAATGATAATCAATTATACGTTGCCTGCATATCACCGGCTCGTGTTCCTTAAGCAAGTTACGTCGCATGGGGACATACACAGTTGACCCATCCCTGGGGAAAGATTCTTTACGATTTGGAAACTCAAGAGAATATGGCAGTCACCGATATATAAAAAAAAAAAAAAAAAAAACTGGCGAACCGTGTGTTACCACAACGAAACCCGCGATGCTATTTGTCTCTTTAAATTGTGCCGCAACTCGTTTTTGAGATCTTTGCCAGGGGCGCGTTAAAATATGCTGAAAATATATTTCTGGCTTTTCTGGGGTTTAACTGAAATATGACAAATAACGTTGTAAAACATATGTACTTATGACTTACAGAGTAATTGAGTGTACAAAATATATAGTATACAAAATAGCCAGCGATTTAGGGCTTTAAAAGATCAAAAGGAAAGAAAAGAAAAGAAAAGAAGAAAGATAATATGTTGTGGCAGTCTAAGTCGATCTAAGAAAATAGATAAAGGGAGGGAGGGGCAAAGCTAGTTAATCTGGAAAGAATCCAAGCGTCAATTTCAAGCATTTACAGAGAATCAAGCGGGCTGGTTAAAGTCGTGAGTTGAGCAATTATCCCGCGTTAGGTTCAATCAGGTTAGTCCCACGCGAAATTGATCCAACCATGCGAAAACGAGTGTATTCTGATTTCTGTCGCAGATACTTCTGGCTAGTGCAGTATCTACACGGTGGTTGTTGAAATAGCCGCTTCTCATCTATTTTCCGCAGCGCGGACATCATCCTTTGATCCCTTACGACTAACGAAGTTTTCGAAGATGTACGGCAGTTTGAGATTCTACTTGAAAATGATCATGATTGCGGTCTGTGTGCCGTCTGCTCTTCTTTTTGTCCTTCCGTTAAAGACTGGTAAGTTGATACTGATTAATTATGCGACCGAAACCCTATATAATGGCTACAAAAATGCCGCTAATATAATATTCCTTCTTTCTTGTATCTGTCTGCCTCTCAGGTCGTTTTACTAATTACAATAAGTAATTTCGACTTCTTTGCGCTCTCTTTTAACGCATTCGAGATCGAAAGAAATTCATATCAGTCAGTAGGCAAGGGTATAATATACATATTTTATATATAACTTATGTAGTAATGTATATATCATGTTTATATATCATTATATATATCATGTATATATCATGTATATTTCATATTTTTTCAATATAGAATTATTATATATATATATAACTGTACATAATACATTATAGAATAACATAGTATATAATTTTATATTTTAAAAATATGAGGCATACTATTTAAGATTGTCATCGATTTAAAATCAAAGTATGAAAAGGATACCCTGGAGAGCGTAAAACACAGAATCATTCTAACTAAACATTCAGATCGTACCAACACCTAGGTATCGTCTTACAATTAAATCTCGGTCTCGAATGGATTAAAATGAAATACATACTTGCAGCTTCAACATCTTCAATATCGAGGAGATTCAAACTTTACAAATAAATGTAAATTGCGATGTAAAACAAAGCGATGTAAAAAGGGAAAAAGGAGGAAAGAAGGAACGGGGAAGCAAAGAGAAGAAACGAATTTTTCATTTTCTCGAAACTGGATCAAGTTTCAATGCGTTAAAAGAGAGCGCAAAGAAGTCGAAATTACTTATTGTAATTAGTAAAACGACCTGAGAGGCAGACAGATACAAGAAAGAAGGAATATTATATTAGCGGCATTTTTGTAGCCATTATATATGGTTTCGATCGCATAATTAATCAGTATCAACTTACCAGTCTTTAACGGAAGGACAAAAAGAAGAGCAGACGGCACACAGACCGCAATCATGATCATTTTCAAGTAGAATCTCAAACTGCCGTACATCTTCGAAAACTTCGTTAGTCGTAAGGGATC
Organism: Bombus bifarius; assembly: GCF_011952205.1. NCBI lineage: Eukaryota > Metazoa > Arthropoda > Insecta > Hymenoptera > Apidae > Bombus > Bombus bifarius. The sequence continues at coordinate 10,037 of NW_022884548.1, forward strand.
AAAGGATGATGTCCGCGCTGCGGAAAATAGATGAGAAGCGGCTATTTCAACAACCACCGTGTAGATACTGCACTAGCCAGAAGTATCTGCGACAGAAATCAGAATACACTCGTTTTCGCATGGTTGGATCAATTTCGCGTGGGACTAACCTGATTGAACCTAACGCGGGATAATTGCTCAACTCACGACTTTAACCAGCCCGCTTGATTCTCTGTAAATGCTTGAAATTGACGCTTGGATTCTTTCCAGATTAACTAGCTTTGCCCCTCCCTCCCTTTATCTATTTTCTTAGATCGACTTAGACTGCCACAACATATTATCTTTCTTCTTTTCTTTTCTTTTCTTTTCTTTTGATCTTTTAAAGCCCTAAATCGCTGGCTATTTTGTATACTATATATTTTGTACACTCAATTACTCTGTAAGTCATAAGTACATATGTTTTACAACGTTATTTGTCATATTTCAGTTAAACCCCAGAAAAGCCAGAAATATATTTTCAGCATGTTTTAACGCGCCCCTGGCAAAGATCTCAAAAACGAGTTGCGGCACAATTTAAAGCGAAAAATAGCATCGCGTGTCTCGTTGTGGTAACACACGGTTCGCCAGCTTTTTAAAAGCGCTCTCCGTCTGCTTTTTCCTCTCTTCCCTGTCTCTTCCTTTTTCCTTAACAAGCGAAACCATTTTCGCGAGGACGAGAGTACGGAAATGACGTACTGGCAATTTTGTTTTGTGATAATACAAGCAGCTCGGTTTCAGTGAATTAAACTTGGCCCCAAGCTTCTACTTATCTACCTTCCTTTCCTTTATTTTCCCTTCTATATCGGTTTTGCGGTTTTCCACATTTCCATCACAATAAACCATGTTTTTTCTCGATTTTACATGTTAGCCAATGATTCACGGCAAAAGCGTCGACTGTAAAAATATTTGTAGTTGCAATAGCAACAAGTATGTTTTCTCAAATAGAAAATATTGGGAGCGTACACGCTGGCAAAACAATTCATGAATAGCTCGTCCTCTGCTTGTTATTTGTTTCGATACTGTTAGCAAACAAATTCATGAAACATACTGGTATAGCGTAAAATGAACATAAAAGTTTTGCGTACACTTGAGAGCTGAACTTTGGTTGTTATACGTATATTATACATATACGCACACAGTTATGTATATGTATATATATATAGAAAATTCCTTAGAACTTTGAGCTTAATGACATATTAAAATCATTAACATTAAGGAGGTGAACTTTACTTACCAATTACCAAAGTTTCTTCCGCCAAATAATACATAAAAATTGAAAAAGATAATGTAACTAGTTTTAACTTTTTTTTGTGTTATAATTTGAATCACTCGATTTATCCGACTGAGGATGGTCGATCGCAATCTCAATTTATACGTATTCTCATCGCATGAAATAGATCACATGAGGGATTTTCAAAAGTCGATGGAATATTAATCGCGATTAATTATTTGTAGGTGTAAAGCAGTCGCCTAATGAATTATTGAGTACCAGGAATGTTAGCGGTAAACAGGATTGCGGCTATGAATGATTCTCTAATGTGTATATTAGAGATGAATTTGATAATTTATCCTCATAATATGCAATCCGCTTTTAAGTGGAAATCATAATTAACAATTTCTGTTTGATTAAATATGAAGGGCAGATAAATCGATACGCTTAAATCAATATTAGAATTTCTTAACATTTTTATCAAATATTTTAGCACTGTAAAAGCGTCGTAGTAGAGAAATATTAGGTTGTTCCAAAAGTTTCTTTCGTTTTATAAGAAAGTAATAGATGTACAACATTTTTCGTTTTATATTATTTTATTGAATTACGTGTGGTCCACCTTTTTCCAATTTAATGTAAAATAATATAGAATAACATAAAACAAAATATGTTGCGCATCTGTCATTTCTTTATAAAACGAAAGAAACTTGGGACAACCTAATAGAAATTTACTTTTATTATCCATTATAAAAATGGATTGTTAATCCTCTAGGAGATACGAACAATATAATTGCAATTAATAAGGAATAAGTTAGCATAACTTAAACCAGCTTTTGCAGAAGGCTATTAGCTAAAGATGTTTATTAAACAATGACAACATGAATTTTCTTAAGTACCCCATTTGGTACTTAATCTACTTCGTAAGTACTGTGTGTCCTAGCCTTCAAAGGATGCAATTTTAACCAGAATGTTTCACATTACTTACCCGTATTATTTCCTTGTAATATAATTTATATTTACATTATCTACGTTACGTTATATTCTACGCGTTAATGTAATGTGATTTTTATTTCTAATCGAAGTTATTCAAAATTTGTAGTATCTCAATAAAAAATTAACAGCCTGCAAAAACTTCACAGAAGCATTAGTATCTTCGAAACTATTGAATTCAAATGGCTAATATTCCTTAACAATATGCACTCGACGACGTTTATCGAGAGAAGTATGTGGCGTAATAGTTAAACTTTCAATTCATATACATATATCGTTTATGAAAAAGTAGTCATTCTGCTTTTGTGATCTGTGACACACTATAAATTCTCATAAGCTAACTAACGCCTAATCTTCTGTAACGTATTAATATAATATAGGTATGTATATCTCGACTTTGAGCAACCAATTGGTGCTAAATAAGCTTTAGTACATACTTCTTACACGTAACAAAAGACCAGTTAACATCTCTGCTCTTAAAAGAAAAACGAAAGAAGCTCTGAAAAGCTGCAGAGTTCAGGTCGAATAACACCAGCTCAGATAAATGACCCTCTAACTTTCCTTTGTCCTCATCGACGTCAGTGATTTTAAAGCTAGTTATAAAGTGCACTTCTCAGCCAGCGTCCACGGCAGTCAATATTATTTAACGGGTCTTAACGCGATGTAAAAAGGGAAAAAGGAGGAAAGAAGGAACAGGGAAGCAAAGAGAAGAAACGAATTTTTCATTTTCTCGAAACTGGATCAAGTTTCAGGCTGCTCGCCAAAGAGTCTGTAGCTAACGAGACAAGATTAGACAAACCACGCTTTAAAATTCCCACAGAACTATAATAATCCTCGAAATCAATACGATTCGTCGATCCATCGCCTGATTAAAAAATGAGATAGGATGAAGCTCACTAGTCGGCCTTTGAACTTTCAATAGCGCTTACGGCTCGTATACTCTAGTTTGAATGCTACAATGTAAGCCAAGTCAGCTGTAACTAGCGTTCGCATGATTGTCGCTATCTATTATTCACGCGTTACACGTTCACCAGACAAACGCGTCTACCGGTTGACATTGTTTTCTGTCCTGAGTTTCAAAGCAATTATGTTGCTTCGTGTAATCAAATCTCGCCAAACTAACGATAAGTTCTTGTTTGATCTTACACAGTTATTAAAACTATACAAGTTAAACCAATCTAGCCTAAACAAGTAATGTCGTTATATATTCTTTTTTAAATCTATATATTGTTTAATAAATCGTGGTTAGGATATAGTAGCTGACAAAAATATTCGGACAAATATATTTGTAGAAACATTTTAAGAGTGTATTATGCATAGTGGCACTATTTAATACTGTACTGTGACTATCATGGTCGTGTTGGTATTATTCGAAACTAATCTGAAAATCTGTATGGAATTTGTAAGATATTTAGTCCGAGTACTGTGCATTACTGATATGTACACAACCGAGACGAGATAACGAAGGTACTGCTCTCCATCGTTCATCGCTACGCGTTGCTAATAGCAACGTATAATGCATATATGTAGTATCGTGGACGAAAGGCCTGGGAAATATCGGACGAACTATGAACAGTGTCGCGAGAGCCGAGGCGCCGTCGGGCCCATCAATGTGTCATCGGTCTTTTCAAGTGCATAGTTTCGTGGAAAAGATCTACGTGACCCTGGCCACGAGCGTCTGCAGAACACGTGTGCGGTGGGCCTAGGAAAAGGGCAATAGAATGCGACAACAGTTAGTCGAGGAACAGAGCGCGAGTCGAGAAACAGTGTGCGAGTCGAAAAGCAGAGAGTGCGAGTCGAGGAGCCGAGTGCGAGTCGAGCGGAGACGGAGGTTGCGAGTGGCGTTGCCGAGAGAGTGTGGATTGCGTTGTTTTCTGTACGTTTGGTGTGAATAGTTCCAGTTAATCAACAATCGTCTTTTCTGTCTGATTAACATCTCTATTGTCCACTCTTTGTAAACATATTACATCACGATATTACATATATATCTCGCAAAGACCATAAAAGTACCCAATGGAACCACGTTTAATATTTGATAATAATGTCCCATTACAGTTTCGTCATTTTCAATTAATTAAACACGACCCTCTCTTTAAAAATTAGAAGATAAAATACGTAATACAAATCTACTCGAAATCTTTTAAACCTTACGGACGACCTTACGGACCTTACTTATGGTCTTTAAAAGCAGCAGGGATTAGCAGAATATTAACTGCGAATTTTTCTTGGACCGCAGCATGCAATATGAAATATGGTTATTAAAATGTACACTGAAAATTTCATATCCATAAGATACTCGTGCTTGTAGGACCTTGAAAATGAATTCTTAACCCAAATAGTCGACCGAGATACTCGAGAAATTTTGTGAAGCTGACGTCAATACCAATATGTACCGTCGTTGTGCTATTATTTCGTAATAAGCCGTATTGATTGCACTTCCATTTCACGGAATTAATTTTTCCACACAAAAAGTGATAACGATAATCGAAAAAAGAAAAATATACTACCACTTTTTGTATCAGCATACACAAGCGCACTCGATTTTACACGAGTATACAATTTGCAAATTCGACGGAACGATCGGATTTAATTATTTTTTCGATATTTCAGGCATCAAGTTTTATTTACACATCGAACGTTGAAATACGGCGAAATACAAAATGTACAAACCACTCTGGACATTAATTAACTTTAAACGTTATTGATTAATTAAAGAAACCAACCATTGTGTTGATTTTTACATTTTGAAAAATTGTTATCCACTTTTGCTTTGTTTAAAAATTGAAAAAAAAATACTTTTATTGTAAGTCACGAGTATCTCTTTTATTTATTTAAACTTTAGATCAAATATTACAATTTATAAATATATCATTTATTTAGATATACTTGTAATATCTGTTTTATAAGTTTGTACAACCATTTATCTATTTATCTATTTTATTTGCACATAATCTTTTTAGACTGATTTTGTAAAGAATAAAAAATTGTGATTCTATTTAAAAACGATCGTGTCAGACTCAAGTGATAAGCGATATATATTTCAGCGATATATATATATATTCAGATTTCACCATCACATAAACGGTGCTATTGGAAACGTTTCACAATAGACGTCTTATAAGCGCCTGCGATGTCCGTCATATGTAAAGCTATACCACTGAATCACGGCCGCCATTTAGTGATTAAGGTCGATCACTTAGAGTTGTTAATCCGACATAATGGCGAGCAATACATCGAAGACATTATTGGAAACACAGTTACAGTTTAATTTCATTGAGCTTATTTGCAAATAAATGTGTACAATATATTTTAGAGGTTTTAAATATTATTGCTGACTAAACTTCGCGTCTGCGCATCATCTTTCTTTAACTTTTTTTGCATTTTCTTATCGACGCATGAAGACGAAATGCGTAAATTTTATTATTTATTTAAACATTACTATATTGTGCTCAAAGTAGCGGAATATCGTTCTATTATCAATATATGAAGAACTAAAAGAATTAAAAAAGAATTAAAAGAATATGTAGTTCAATCAATACTTCGTGTATTTTTCTATCTCCACAAGACAATATCCGGACCAGTTACGCTTACAGTATCAACAAAGATTTGTCCAGCCATACGGAATAAGTCGTACTCAGTAGTTTAAAAGTATTAACCGCACGAACTCCAGAAACACTTTTGAAGTAACTTTCGAACCAATAAATCCCCGAACTAAGAACTGTCATATTTCGTCTCTATTTATCGAATATTGTTAGAAAATGCAAAAAAAGAAGTTAAATAGAAAAAGTACTTGGAAACTTAAAAGAAAAAATCTCGAAAAATCTCTTAATACTTTTTACTGTCGTCTTGAGACGCACCATATGTTAAGCTTCTTCGTAGTTACAACTTTTACCGCAGATGTAACGAACTGACAAATGCTTCGAATGGCGCGCGCGCGTCAACGCCTACACTTAAATTTTAAATAAATGTTTTTAAATAAATGTTTAAAATAATACATTAAATGTATTAACTTTCTTGCGCAATTTCATTTAATTTCTTACGATATGGAGGGTTTAATTACGTTTAAGATATCTATTTGAATCTTTTAAATTCGAAGTTTTTTAAAAAATTACCTTAAACTTTATAAAATTAAATCGTTTTTCCACTTTGTTGTATCATAAAACAGTTACTTAAATTCAAACCTTACCGTCGTCTTAAAATATTCTATATTTTCCTCGTCTTAAAAAATCTCCCTACAGAAAGAATAAAGAAGAATAAATTCCCATACGTTAAATTTCGCGTGATTGATGGAATACATAACGATAACGAGAACTAACTAGCGACAACAAGCAACCATTAGCAAGGACAACTGGCGACTATAACTGTCGTCTCTATGATGTATGGTGACTAAGGAGAACAGCCAGCAACTACGGATTACATGTAACAACCAACTGCCCCACTTCTAAAAGGCAACTAACTTGCAAACCCTTTGATGGTTTCTGTAGCGTGATATACCCCTTGAACGTGGTTAAAGAATGTGGTCGCCGCTGGACGGCGGTTTGACAGCAGAGCGATCTCGCCAATTCAAAGCTTGACATTACAAACTACCGAGAATCATTAGGCTCGTTATCGAGCATCTAGCTTTCAGAAGGTGCTTTATCATATGATATGACTTCACGATATTTTTATAGCAAGAAGAATGGCCAACCTCTAACAAAACAAATTTTTACTAAGTGCTGCATGTGAGCTGCAGGCCGGCGTACTAGGGAAATTTGACGAATGAATAAACTAAAATATATACGAATATATTCGTTATATCATAAAATGCCCGCATTATGTTCTCTAACACCATAGAGGAAACTAAATTTATATATTAAAAAATTGGAATACCTGTTATAAGAGAGTTAATTAAATTCTAACCTATCGATGACTCCATAAAAACCTTTATTTCCTAAAAATGTATATCTTCCAAATTCTCCTTAGAAAGTATCATAGAGAAAATATGAAACCTGAAAAGTACATCACGCTGATGCCTCGATCAACCCTCGTGCTTCGCAGTCCATGTGTCCGAGCGATGAATTCCCTCCAAACAAGGAAAAAACCAAGGGAGGTCTTCTTCGAGGGACGTGAGAGGGTAAGGGAAGCAACGGGAACGATGATCACGCGATATACTGGCGGCGTACGTATAGAACGGCTGTTGCGAGAGAGTTCGCAAGAAACAAGAAGAAAAAAAGAATCGTAGGCCGACGCGACTATACGCTGTCGACGGACAAACAGCGACTGAGCCTAACTGAAACGAACTCTGTCGCAGTATGAGCACGGGCTACGTTCGCGGGTCGATCGAACACGTTCTGCGTCTCTCCTCGGCACCGGCATCAAAACCACCCCCGACGAGCGCAACGCACTGGTGCACCTGCAATATTAACCACTGGTCTTTCCTTTTTCGCGCGATATTATATCAGCACCTATGATACCATTTCAAAGACCGCAATCAAAACATTAAATACCGCATTAAAGCCATACAATAATTCGCAATATTCATTCGTAAACGTTACTGTATATGTGCTTAATTAATCGTTATTATGTTTCGAATGATTTACTACCTCGTATTCCATAAGCAGATATATGGTTCATTTTCACCTCAAGTACGATATAATTTGTAACAAATATTTATAATTCACAATGTAAAATATTTATAATTCATTGGAAATATTTTTCTATCACGGTATAGTGGTCAAATTTCACATAAATCACAAACATATGGTAGTCAGAAGCTATACTCACGACATGACAAATCATGAAGATGTCATGAAAAATGGAGTCCGTTCATATATATTCAAACGCAACGAACAAGTTCGAACTTTTCGAGAACAAACGATTTGTTCGATAACATCTGTCGCGAGCTTCTCTTCCTTTAACGATAACAATTGACAACTAAAGCTCGAGAGGCTCGTAAGGATGAACAGCGACGAGTATCTAGAAGCTATGTACTCACCTGGGCAAGGAGACTCCAACACCAAGGACGTTGGAAGTTTCGAGAAGCGAAGATGGAAACTGAAGTAGCACGTCAGGTCAACTCCGGCGAAAACTGCTAAAGAAAGAAAAATCCAACTAATTTGTTTCCAACGATAAAATGAAATTAATTTGCTTCACAAATTATTAACTGGATATTATTCAAAAATTATTCAAAATTCGCTTGATTGATTCATGACCCGGGACATTTGGGTCATACCATTTTGGTAATGGACGAAAATGGCAGAAGGAAGAACGACCGTTTTTTTCATATTTCTCTTTCCCCGGGAAACGATGGAATGCCCGAGCACCTTGTTTCATTTCTTCTCGACATCAATTTCAATCTTTTTAAACGAAATATAATCTGAACGATGAAAAGTTCATTCAAATAATGCTCCGCGCCAGACACTTACGAAAATTAAGAAGAAACACGGAAAATTCGCGAATAAAACGGATTTCTTTGTCCCAGTGAGATAATAAACCTCGTTCACGTATTGGTTTTTAAAATCAATATATCCACCAATGTGCACTCGTTTAACAAAGGTGATGGAACGTGCCAAAAATCTCTCAAGAGGGTCTTGGCAACGGAAGAGTCGAAAACGTCACAATTATGAATGAAAAATTCGAATAGTTGCTGATTTTACAGTCGAAACCGATAAAGAACTCCAGATATTCCCCCAATTAATTTACAATAAATTCGCGAAAATGATCGATTGCTGACGTCATTGTATTCTAGAAAGATTGTAAAACGATAAGAATTTATTGAAAAAACTTATATTCGATGATAACACTTCTAATAAGAGTACTAAGAGGAGCGATTCTGTACTCACCTTCCTGCCTCGAAGTACCGAACGCAATTAACCGTCCGCCCTGGATGGAACCGTTCGGAACTTTTGTAAGTCACTACACGGCCGCTGCTTATGGTGGAAATGTAATAGATATAAGTACAGAGCGCGTGAGCGAACTAAAAACGCGATAGAGAAGTAGAAAGAGGATGTTCCGTCCTTGTCTAATGACGCGCACTTGTACAGGAAATATGTAACAGGGGTATACGAGCAGCGTCAGTGTCCACTAGTGTGCATGCTTGATTAAACAAGGACAGGAAGTATCTATACATGGTGTTCTCTTTCTATTTCCATGTTGCATCCATCTTACTATACAGTACACACACTCAGCTATTCTATCATTATATTTGTGCGTTGCTTATGTGTGAACCAAACATTTCCATGACAACAAATCGTTTGTCTCTTGTTTGATGCTCGGTTTTCAACGGAGTTGAAAGAATTTTTTAAGAGAAACGTAATGGACGGGTTGTTTTTAAAGTAATAAACGGAAATTCTCGTATCCATTGAGAAACGATAGGCGATTTGAAAGTGTCACTATGAACGGTGATTTATCGATGCAAGGTAGTATGAATAAGATATTTTATAATCTGCGAAAAAAGGTAAGGAATATTCTAGATTTTAGATTTTAGATTTTAGAATTTCCACGTCACAGACGAGTGTGTTTTGTTATTTGATTTGTAATATTGCTGCAGTTCTCTTAATAGCTGTTCGTTTCATGCGATACTCGCACATAGTATCTATGACTTTTGCTTCTAACAATTTTTATAATTAGACTGTATCAAATATTTTTAACGTTCGTGTTTCATGAAAAATCATGTGTAACTCGTTGAATTCGCAAATGTAACAAAAAATTACATGAAAAAACTTATATTATTGTAATGAAAAAATAATTATATTAGGAGGAGAGTCGTATTTCGGAACGTCATCGGAACATATTATACCTTGTATGTGATTATTTGGAACACAATGGGTGAGTATATTATAATTGAAATATATTCCTAGTTCCAATTTTTTTGAATAGTGTCAGTGACCAATCGAAATAGAAATCAGTGGACATCGTGGAAAGGGAAGGCGAAGCCAAATTTGAAAATTCGACATCGGTAATTCAGTAGTTAAGAATAACTCAATCGATAATGTAGATTAACTAGTTATAAACAAATATATGAAATATAAATTCAAATTATTCTTATCCATCTAAAAATTGGAAATTAAAGAGCAGAAGACAAGAAATTATCTTCGAGGATTTATATAGTAAATGCATTCTTTTGCCTGTCTTACGTAGAGATAAAACAGTTGTTTGATGGTTATCTTATAGTGTTCAGTCATTGCGAAAAATATTTTTAATCAGTTAAAAACTATAATTAATTAAAAACTACATTTTTTTAGGTATATAGACATTAGCGATGTATTATTCCGGGAAGCTCGTCTATCTCCCGAACATCGGGTCTGCGACAACATCGATTTGGAAATTATCGTTGTAGAGTATGAAAATTATTACAAGATGAAATTTCAAAAATATCCCATATTGTGTAAGAAAATAACTGGAAGGGAAATGACGAGGGAAGTGACAAATGCAAGCAAAACGGAAGAATTTAAATTATTTAACGATATTAAACGGTATTCAACGTATTCAACGTATCGTATTCAATGTATCGTATTACAATATGATCCAGTGTTTGTAGAAGTATTGAGACAAAAGCCAAATCTATTAGTAAACAAGCGAGAAGTGAGCCTGTGAAAGAGACGAATCTACAGCAGAAGATAACTGATGACAATACGAATCATATTAATCTCGCAATGACAGTGACGTCAATATTCCCCAATGAGAGTGATGGACGTTCATCAGAAGAGCTATTTAACGTCCCAATGGAACAATCCATGCAATCGAAGATATTGAAATGCATTGAAAAGCTTTATTCAGATAATCCGGAATTACGAAAGATTGCTGAGGACATCTCATGCGTAAGTTATTTTCGATTAATATACGTATCGTAAACCTTTTAAACGATAAAATTCCCGTCGATAAACCGTCCAACGTATATCGACGATGACATGATTTCAGTAACGCTTCAAATATCAAATTACGTAACACTTACTTAATATAGAGAAGACGCCATTTTATCTTTGTATCGTCACAGGAGATCATAGTAAACAAATTAAATGTACATTGGGATGAAGTTATAGGCCTAGAGGAATGTAAAACCGCTGTTAAGGAGGCCGTTGTGTATCCCCTTAAGTATCATATCTTTTTTGATAGCCCGTTTTCCCCCTGGAAAGGTATTTTGCTGTACGGCCCACCTGGTACAGGTAAGATACTCGTATTCTTTTCATTTCTGTACGTGTTTACAAGAAATATACAAAACAGGGAAAACGGAGTTAGCGAAGGCAGTCGCGACAGAATGCCATTGCACCTTTTTTTAACATAACTGCCAGCTCATTGGTCAGCAAATGGAGAGGCGATTCCGAGAAGTATATACGTGTAAGTTGCTTTGTCTATGTAAGTTTCTTTGTTCCTTTGTCTATGAAGGAGACTAGACTTCTCTAGGTATAAAAAGATTTGATTTTATTTTTCGTCATTTATATATAAATAGAATAGTTGTTTGGAAAACGAAATGATATCATATTCGTGATGAGGCAATGAATTTAAGGAATTTCGAATATAATATTTAATGAATAATACATTTGTTAAACTGAACAGGTTTTATTTGAACTTGCCTATAGTCATTCGCCTACAATTATTTTTATCGACGAGATTGACTGGATCGCCACAAATAAAGGAGACTGTATATTGTCTGAACCTGCAAAGAGATTCAGATCAGAACTTCTTTCTAGATTGGATGGATTAGTGTCTAATGAGAATTCTAATGTAGTTCTTCTGGCTACAACTAATTCCCCTTGGTACGTATATCACGTTATTTCAATGTTTTCTAAGTAGAAAATATCGTAATATTTCTCCAAATTCCAAATATGTTATTGTGTTGTTTGAAGTATTCCTTCATTATTATTAGCATAATAGAACGATAATATTTATTGTAAATATGTTATTAGGGACATTGATGCAGCTTTACTCAGGCGTCTCGAAAAGCAAATATACGTATCATTACCCAATGAAGTTGCTCGACTTGGTATATTCAAATTATACCTTAGCAACCACTTATTAGAAAATACAGATATTGTAAACCACATAGTAAAATGTACTGAAAGATATTCTTGTGCAGATATAAAATTGCTTTGTAAGCAAGCGTGGCTACTAGAAATAAGCCCGATATGGAGGAGACTTGAAAAGAAAGAAACACCTGTTACCACTTTGAAATATGAATTAAAAAGTTATGAAATATTAGCAAAATTGTTTAAAAAAATGTCACCTACAGTTATACAAATAGATAAATATGATACGTGGAACAAATAAATACGCAATCGTAAGGACAGATATTGAAAAATATAAATAAATGGATTATCGTTCGAGAAATCATTCGCATGTGTGTGCATGTGTGTGCGCGCATGTGTGTCATGTGTGTCATGTGTGTGCGTGTGTGTGCGCGCACGCGCTATAGGCTAAGTTTAAAATATTCGGTTGTATTATATCCTTGTATTATATATGTCGGAGATGAAAGGAAAACCGGAGCCTTCCCTTTGCAATTTTGAGGAAGCCTTCTAATGCTTTAGCCTAGATTTTATCATAACTGTAATTAAGCAATTGTCATTTGTAATTGTTTGACATTAGTGAAAGCGAAAGTGGGTTCGAGGTGACAACTGGTCGCCGAACGTAGCCACGGTCACGGGATAAACGTTTTTGCCTGACGAAGGTGTGGATCGGTTGTATTGTTCTCCCTAGAAATCACATAGAATTGTACTTTAGAGATGTCGATATAATGGGACACACGTTGTATTAGGAATCAATCTCCAGACAGAAACTGCCTAGTAACGGCGTTTGAATCTTTCTCGATGTTTCCAAAGAGTATACAACAAACTTTTGACAGAAATTGCCTAGCAACAACGATTGGAACCTTCTCGA